>NC_136267.1:110887072-111004572 GCF_964187855.1 Myxine glutinosa
GAGGAGAAGGAGGGAGGAGGGAGGGGGAGGGGGAGGGGACGGGGCGGGGGGGACCCGGCAGAAGTACCCGGCATTGCTGGGTGGGGGAGGGAGAAGGGGAGAAGGGGAAGGGGGTAGGGTGGAGGGGGTAGGGGAAGGGAGGGGAGAGGGAGGGGGAGGGGGGAGGGGAGAGGGGAGGGGGAAGGGAGGGGGGAGGGGAGAGGGGAGGGGGAAAGGGAGGGGAGGGTGGAGGGGGAGGGGAGGAGGAGGGGGAGGGGAGAAGGGAGGGAGAAGGGGAGGGGTAGGGTGGAGGGGGAAGGGAAGGGGGAACGGAGGGGGAAGGGGGAGGGAAGGGGATGGCCAGTCAACAATGACGTTGCAGTTCTCATGGTCGGAGAGCAGCACAACAATCGGACATAGTCCTGCATATTCGCAACAGCACGAAGTGGATTTTGGAGACTCACCGATCCTGTGACGTTCTCCAGTACCGGCGTTGCCGGGACGGGGGAAGGGAGACCCGTACATTCCAACCCATACATTCGCCCTCTCGACTCAAGCTCACTCGGACAAAAGCCTCGCACAAATTACACCGTGAAGGCCCAATGGTCATGTCTATGCCACAAATCACGGGCGCACTGAATTGAAAATATATAGAACGCTCATACTCCGTGAATAGTGAAGCCGCCGTGCGCCATCTTGGTCAGCACGACTCGACCAACTCGCTTCGCGGATCTCGTTTTGTGCGGCAATAAACTGCTCCAATCGGTTACGGAAGGGTTGTGGAAAGACGTTTCACAGCTGTTTCAAAGACATTTAATTCATATCGCACAAAATCGATACAAAACACGATCGCATAAAAGGTGAAAAAACGTGTGACGTGTGACGGGATGGAACATCACGTGATTGCTCTGAGCGAATCAGTCTGGCGGCGGGAATGGAACATCACGTGATCGCTCTGAGCGAATCAGCGAGCTGCTCTGGAACCGGCTGAGATTAGCGGGTACTTCGCTGAAATGCGCTGAGGTAAATATGAATAAAAAATATGGATCGTCAAATATTTTGAGTTTGGCCATGTTCGTCCCAGGCATAATGGCCATGTCTATGTCAAATATCAAGCACGTAAGCCTCTCCGTTTAGGAGTCTATCGGTAACATTACACACACACACACACACACACACACACACACACACACACACTGTGTTTTATATATATAGATTTTTCAAATATTGATGGAATAAAACAAACCTACAAAGGCATCAACTTCAGGGTGTCCACATTAAATCCTGAAATTTTCAGCTTCATGGTCAAATCCTCTCGGAGTAGATGAAACATACATACACACATAGGCCATACTTGGATACATACAACATGCTTTCCCTTCATTATATTGAGATTTATTTCCTTTTCCCTATGTTCAAGTCCCATTTGTTTATTGGAGCATTCCTTGCAAAAAAGACGTCCTTGAAAAGGTTTTTTTTTTTTTTTTTTTACCTCCGACAGACAGAGGTTATTTTCACCTGTCTGTTTTACTCCTTTTTTATTTTCTTTTTTTGTATACAAGATCGAGGCTCGTTTAAGAGCTAACATTAATGACAAAAAAAACAAACTGACACAAGACAAAATAAAGGGAGCGGGAGAGACAAGATGGGGAGAGAGGGGGAAGCACACAAGTACAACATTTGAGAGCAGCGACATCGGGAGATCTGTGGGAGGTAGAGGGCTTGGGGGGGAGGAGGCGTGGGAAGGGGGTTTGGGGGTGGGAGAGGTAGAAAAAAAAACAACAACATATGGACACTGCTAGGACTTCCAGGAAAGCAGTCGGTATTTCAGAAAGTGGATATGGGGTGAATTAACAGGGTAGAAAAGATGAAGGTTTTGGATGGGGGAAGATAAGAGATGGTGGTGAACAGCTGTTTTAAAGACCTGGAGGGAGGAGTGGGATTGAAGAGAGTGAGGGAGTTTGTTCCAGACGCGGGAGAAGAGGAATGAAAGAGTGAAGGTGAGCAGAAAGTCTTGATTTTGGAAGCTTCACCAGAAGAGGGTTGCAGGCAGATCTTGTGCGTCCTGTAGGAGTACTTTGGGGACAGAGCACAAACAGAGCTGGGGGGGATAGGCCAGAGAGGAGTCGGTAGAAGACAGAAAGACCACCAACCTGCTTGCGGTGAGTAAGTGAAAGGCCCTCAGAATCAGCTTCATCACGGGAGATTCCAATGATTCTGAAAGCTTTGGTTTCAACAGCGTGAAGACGAGCTAGGTATGAGGCAGGAGCACCGGCCCAGAGGGGAGAACAGTATTCCATTGAGCTGCAGATGAAAGCCTTGTATGTGGTGAGGAGCTCAGGTGTGCCAACGAAGGACTTTGCATGACGGAGGATGCCCAGTCGGCGACTGGCTTTGGAGGCCAGCTTGGAAAGGTGTTTTTCCCAGGAAAGATCATGGCAGATAGTGAGACCCAAGAGATTGAGTGACAGAACTTCTTGGAGAGGATTGTTGAGAAAGTAGATGGGAGGGTTGTCCAGACGGTCTTTTCGGAGAGACATAGTGAGAGTGTGAGATTTGTCAGGATTGAAAGACATGTTCCACTTGTTTGCCCAGTCTGTGATTTTGTCCAGGTCTGCAGAGAGCGAGGAGGCTGCGGACTGCCGATCTGAGGGATGAGGAATGGAGCGGCAGAGAGTGGAGTCATCAGCAAAGAGATACAGAGGATTTTGCAGAGAGTCGGAGAGATTATTTATAAAGACCAGAAAAAGCACCGGGCCCAGAACACCGCCTTGGGGAACTTCAGCCTGAACAGGGAGGGGAGATGAGAGAAATCCATTCAGGGCCACACGTTGACTACGACCAGAGAGGAAGTCCGCAAGCTCGCAAGATCGTTACTTACAAAATCGAAGATTTTCCAAGTATATTGGTTGGGCTTGTGCTTATTCTGTCTCTTTGTCTGTCTGTCTGTTTGTATATCAATTGCCTGCATGTCACAATTTTATACCAATCTTCACGAAACTTCACGAAATGATATAGTTTGTCATAAGGAAGAAGCCTATTTATTTTGAGGTCAAAGGTCATTTTGAGGTAAAATTTCTAAAATTGTCATTTTTCATCCTATTAACTAGAAAATTAAACAGCAATCGCATAGTGCCTCATGGAATTGGGAAACCAACTATATTTAAGGTCAAAGGTCAACTCAAGGTCACACTTCAAAAAAAATCAATTTTCATCTGAAGAATTGTCCATTTTCATCGTATTAACTTGAAATAAACAGCAAGCGCATGATGTATCAATGAATTGGGAAAGCAACTATTTTGAGGTCAAAAGGCCAAAGATCAACTCAAGGTCAAACTTCTAAAATCATCAATTTTCATTTGAAAAATAATAAATTTTAATCCGATTGAACCGCAGTAGTTTTCTTTTTGTTTACCAAGTCGAGGCTCGTATAAGAGCCAACACATAACACATATAAAAAAGAGAGCGGGAGAGAGAGGAAAGCACAACAACAGAAGAAAACAGGGACATCAGGAGATCTGTGGAAGGGAGAGGGCTGGGGCAGGGAGTGAGATCGTCAATTAAAATCTGAATGAAATGGACAATTTGTATTCATCACAACTTTTTCTTGGGGTGGGTGGATTTTGCAAGTATCATTCTCTGCTAGTATCATATTGATCAGAGTAGTGATGGCAATGTACAAAAGAGCGAGCACAGCTGTAAGGACGAATGACGGGAACAGTGGTGAGATTGAGGTGAAGGTGGGAGTGCATCAGGGGTCGGTACTAAGTCCACTTCTATTTGTAGCTGTGATGGAGGTGCTGGCTCAGAACGTAAAGGAGGGTTTACCGTGGGAGTTGTTGTATGCAGATAATCTGGTGTTGATTGCGGAAAGTATGGATGGACTGAAGGAAAAGATGAACAAGTGGAAGGAATGTATGGAGACAAAAGGTCTGAAGGTGAATATCGGAAAAACGAAGGTGATGGCAAGTGGTAAAGCATGTGGTGAGGTGGAAAGAACTGGGAAGTGGCCCTGTGCTGTATGTAGGAAGGGTGTCGGAGTGAACTCCATTCAATGTACAATGTGCGCTGAGTGGGTTCATCAAAAATGTAGTGGTCTGAGAGGGTCATTAACCAGTGTGGCAGCTACATTCAAATGTAAGGTGTGCACAGAGGGAGCTGCAGATGGAGGAAATGTTGAGTTGGATCTTGGAGACGGCGTGAAGCTGGAAGGTGTGAAAACATTTTGCTACCTCGGAGACATGCTGAATGGAGAAGGTGGATCAGACTCGGCAACGGTTGCTAGAGTGAGATGTGCATGGAAGAAGTTTCGGGAACTGAGTGGCGTGCTGATGATGAGGGGAGTGTCGTTGAAGCTGAAGGGAAAGGTGTATGCTGCATGTGTGAGAAGTGTTATGATTTATGGGAGCGAGACATGGGTAATGAACGTAGAGCAGCAACGAAGGTTGGAAAGGGTGGAAATGCGAATGGTTCGACGGATGTGCGGAGTATCATTGAGAGAGAGGAAGACAAATGATGAATTGCGAAAGATGATGGGAATAGAGCCTGTGATTGATGTTGTGAAGGGGAACAGGTTGAGAGGGTTTGGTCATGTGTTGAGCAAGGATGAAAGTGACTGGTTGAGAAGAGTGATGGAAATGAAAGTAGAAGGAAGTAGAGGACGGGGAAGACCGAGAAAGACTTGGCTAAAGATGGTGGAAGAAGAAATGCGGGCAAGGGGGTTAACAAGGAGAGATGCAGAAAATAGGGCAAAATGGAGAAGATTGTCATGGGGACCGCAAGGCTAACCCCCACTCTAGCAGGGAAAATGGCCTTAAAATGCATGTTGTGTTGTTGTTGTATTCTCTGCATGACCTCTTTCTTGGACAGTTTATCTGTCTGTGAGTAGAATATTACAAAAAGTTGTGGATAGATTCGACGGAATTTGGTGGACAGGTCGGGTGTGTGACGAGGACAAATTGGTTAGATTTTGGTGAAGATCCGGATCCAGATCCGACATCAGTGGGATACAAAAGGTTAATGTTCAGCCTGGCGGAGGTATGTGCTCTACCGAGTGCTGTTCTCGTTCTCTTTGCAGCCATATTCACTTTTTATTTTTAACGTATGCAAATGTAATTGCATTTTTAAATACACCTATTTATAATGTATCCACAGCTGAAATGAGATGATTAAAAGGGGGACAATTGAAGAGCAGAAAGGGTGATACGAGAGTGATGTCAAGAGAAGAGGAAAGTGGGGTAGAGATGGGAACGAACAAGGGCGACCAGTCAAGGCATGTGCAGGGAGTTAAAAATATTTGCGTACGTAATAAATAAATTACCCCTTGTGTCGTCACGGGGTCTCTTAGTCTCCCTTGGTTTACATAGCTGAGTTTGACAATTTCCCATCTATTTCAAAATTACTACTTTGAGAAGATTCAAGATGCAATACGGTAAGTCAACTCTGCCTTTGCATGTTCTAAACTTTGTGGTATAAAATTATGACACCTGCACCACGAAAACGCTCCAAACCCACGAAGTGCAGACATGAAACGTCGACCATTTACAACTGGAACCTTGTCATGTGATCAACCACGTGACTGCATGATCAAAACATTGTTCCTTCGTGAATGTTCCATCCACAATAACTTCATCGCCTTGTACAGGTAGCCTTCTAATCACGTTGTTTAAAAGTCACCTTATCGCGTCATAATGACGTCATAAGCAATCTTTCCTTTCCTCCTGCGGCTGAAGACAGTACAGATCTGTACTTGAGATCAATCAAAATAAAGGCCAATTACTGCACTGTAGTCCCAAGAAGGAAGCCGGATATTAACAATTCACACACACACATGACACATATACACACACGTACACACACGTGTATACACACACACGTATACACTATACATATACACATACACACATAAAAATAAACACATATGTATACACACACACACACACATACACACACACACACAGGTATACATACATACACATATGTATACACACATACACGTATACATAAACACACATATATATACATACAAACACACACACACAAACACACACATGACACATGTACACACATATGTACACACACACACACACACACGTATGTATACGTATACACGTGTGTATACACATACACATATGTCCACACACATGTATAGACATACACACACATACATACACACATATGTGTACATACACACACACACACACACACACACACACACACACACGCACACATACATACACAGATACAGTCACGTGAAAAAGTAAGTTCACCCTATGTAAAGTTTTGACTTTTTCAACATATTTCAACATACAGCTATTTGATCTTCATTTCAACAATATTGATAGATAAAGGTGATATAATATAACAAATATCATGAAATATTTACATTTTGTAGTCCATTGTATATTTTAAATAAACAAAAATGCAAATTTCGCATGTGGAAAAAGTAAGTACACCCCGACATTTATCACTACTTCAAATACCTAAAATTAGAATCAGGTGCACCAGCTCAGGTGCAAATGATTAGAACATCGTTGGAGAGGATCTTGGAGGAACCTGTCTTATTTAAACCTCAGACATTTAGTTTGGTTTGCTCTTTGTTGTTGAAGTGTGCGGCGTCACCATGCCTAGATCAAAAGAGCTCTCTCAGGCCTTCAGAAAGAAGGTTATAGATGCCTACAAGTCTGGGAATGGATTTAAAAAGATCTCCAAACTATTTCAAATCAATCATTCGACTGTCCGCAAGATCATCTACAAGTGGAGAAGATTCCAAACAACTGCCAACTTGTTCAGGCCAGGCCGCCCCAGCAAGTTCAGCCCGAGAGCAGACCGCAATATGCTGAAAGAAGTCTCTAAGAACCCCAGAATGTCATCACGGGACCTACAGGTAGCTCTTGCCACTGTTGATGTCAAAGTGCACGAGTCCACCATTAGAAAGAGGCTGCACAAATTTGATCTACATGGGAGGTGTGCCAGGAGGAAACCTTTGCTGTCCAGAAAGAACATCAGGGCATGACTAAAGTTTGCCAATGAACACCGAGGCAAAGACCAGCACCTCTGGAACAATGTGCTCTGGACAGATGAGTCAAAGGTAGAGCTATTGGGCCACAGTACCAGAAGACATGTTTGGCGAAAACCAAAGACAGCATTTGACCACAAGAACCTGATACCAACTGTAAAGCATGGTGGTGGAAATATTATGGTTTGGGGCAGCTTTGCTGAATCAGGGCCTGGGCAGCTCACCATCATATAATCCACCATGAATTCTTCATTGTACCAGAGGGTGCTTGAGGATAATGTGAGGCTATCTGTCGGAAAGTTCAAGCTCAACCGAAGGTGGACCTTGCAACATGACAATGACCCAAAAATACCAGTAAATCCACCAAGGAATGGCTGAAAAGAAAGAAATGGAGGGTTCTGGAATGGCCAAGTCAAAGCCCGGATCTAAATCCCATCGAGATGTTGTGGGGGGATTTGAAACAAGCTGTGCATGCAAGAAACCCCTCAAACATTGCACAGCTGAAAGAATTCTGCATGGAGGAGTGGGCAAAAATTTCTCCCAGTCTATGTCAGAGTGATAGACAGTTATAAGAAACACCCACTTGAGGTTGTTTCTGCCAAAGGGGGGCAATACCACCTATTAGAGCCAATGGTGTACTTACTTTTTCCACATGCGAAATTTGCATTTATGTTTATTTAAATTATACAATGGACTACAAAATGTAAATGTTTCATGATATTTGTTATATTATATCACCTTTATCTATCAATATTGTTGAAATGAAGATCAAATAGCTGTATGTTGAAATATGTTGAAAAAGTCAAAACTTTACATGGGGTGTACTTACTGGGGTGTACTTACTTTTTCACGTGACTGTATATGATGTACATGTAAGTACTTGTAAAATCTATTATATTTGAAGTTATAACCTTAACTTATAAGCAATTGACTGATTTTCCAACTGCTGGATCTTCAACTGGGCACCGTTTTTATGCCTCCGCCGACGAAGTCGCCGTAGGCATTATGTATTCAGCTTGTCCGTCCATCCGTCTGTCTGTCCATGATAGGTTTTCGTTGCCACGATAACTTGAGAACGGCTGAAGGGATCTTAGTCAAACTTGGTGCAGGTAAGTATAATGAGGTAAAGATGAACTGATTAGATTTTGTGGTCACGAGGTAAAAGGCCAAAGGTCAGAGGTCATGGTAGGTTAAAAAAAAATATATACTGTTACCGTGATAACTTGTGAACCAGTGATTGGATTCTGACCAAATTTGGTACAGTTATGTGGAATGATGTAAAGATTAACTGATTAGATTTTGGGGTCAAGAGGTAAAAGGTCAAAGTCCGTAATAGGTCTATAACTTGAGAACGGCTGAAGTGATCTAATTCACACTTGGTACAGGTATGTATAATGATGGAAACAATAACTGATTATAATTTGGGGCCAAGAGGTCAAAGGTCAAATTCTGTTATACGCCTATAACTTGAGAACGGCTGAAGTGGTATAATTCAAACTTGGTACAGGTATGTATGGTGATGTAAAGGATATCTGATTATAATTTGGAGTCAAGAGGACAAAGGTCAAAGGAAAAAAAACTCTGTAATTAAATCTATAAAATAGGTCTAAAACTATTTTAAATAAATATAATTATAACTAATAATTAGTAACTAATAATTAATTAATAACTAACTAATTATAACTAATTATCTATATATATATAAAACCTGGTGTTGGGCTAGCGGCTAGGGTGCCGGCTTGGGATACCCTAGGATACCTGGGTTCGTAAATCCCGGTCAATCGCTGAATTAACGCCAGGGGGGTTGTGTCAGGTGTCATCTAATTAACGCCAGGTGTCATCCTTCCGAGGTCGGCAGAATTGAGTACCAGTTCACTGGTAATTCCCTGCTTGTCGTTAAAGGCGGCAAAAAGGGTTGGCGTCAGGAAGGGCATCCGGCCGTAAAACATTGCTTCAAAAAGGGGACCGAAAAACAACAACAACCACAGTTCCCGAAAAAGGCCAACCCCCGCTTGCAGGGAAAAATGGCCTCTAAAGGTGGTTTTTTGTTTTGGTTTTGGTTTTTTTTTAAAATCTATATATATAAAACACAGTTTGTGTGTGCGTGTGTGTGTGTGTGTGTGTGTCTGTGTGTAATGTTACCGATAGACTCCTAAACGGAGAGGCTCACGTACTTGATATTTGGCACAGACATGGCCATTGAGCCTGGGACGAACATGGCTGACCTAAAAATTTATTTCATAATATGTTTTTACCATATTTTTATCTCAGCGCGAAATATTATGACCGGAATCTGACCGGAAGCAGAGCAGCGCGCTGATTCGCTCAGAGCGATCACGTGATGTTCGTTGCCGCCATTAACTCAGTTACGCGTTCGCACGTATTTCAGAGCAATTGCGTTTTTGCCGGGTACTTCTGCATGATTAGCATTTAGCATGATTTAGCATGTTTCACATTGATTTGTTTTCAGCGAGCAGAAGTACCCGGCATTGTACGAATAATATATCGACGAGCCGAAACCCGTGGAACATCCACGGAAGGGAGGATGTGGTGTATGGATAGAGTGTACCATTATGGATGGCATAGGGGATTTGCTTGTCCGAGTAAGAGTTAGGAAGAAAGATCAATTTTCACTTGTGCAAAAATGCTACTCACAATTACATCGCCTGTGCGTCGGCCTGTGATTGAGCCAGAGAGTTGGCCTGTGAGTCAACTTCCTTTCCAATGTCTGCAAGAGTTGAAATACTGATTGTGAATGTGTAAAAGTATATGAAAGAAGAACATGCATATCAATAGACGATGCCATCGAAAAGGAGAGCAGCTGTCCATAGAAAAGGATGTCTGACTTATCAATTTGACATTATTGCACAGGAAATGACAAACAAAGAAACAGTTCATTTCCATCGGGTAATATTACGATGAGAGATCAGCCGATACCTTTATTATGTCCATCAGCATCCATGGCACTTAGAAGAAAAAAAACGTGGCATCAGCCAGCCGCAGCCAACTATCACGTACCGTCTCGAAGTCAATGCCATCCTTTTATCTCTTCGTATACAACTCACTGATCGCAACGTCACTCCATTTAACTTTATTAAAATGACGATAAAGACGTGAAACCCGTGGAACATCCACGGAAGGGATATCGTTCGTCTGTTTTCAGCTCGTTATCTTTAAGCTTCCTTACGTCTCGCCACCTGCTACACCTCTCTGAGTTATGAGGATTTATGCAACGCACCCCGAGTATCACAACGTCACTCCATTTAACTTTATTAAAATGACGATAAAGACGTTTCTTTATATATCCTAATTTCAAATGTTCAAGGGAATAAAAAAGCTTCCTTACGTCTCGCCACCTGCTACACCTCTCCAAGTTACGAGGATTTATGCAACGCACCCCGAGTATCGCAACGTCACTCCATTTAACTTTATTAAAATGACGATAAAGACGTTTCCTTATATATCCTAATTTAAAATGTTCAAGGGAATAAAAAGACCATTTGGTTCACACCACCCATCACACCACTCGACTGTCGAATCAGCGGACGGCTCGCATCGCCTTCGCCCAGCAGACGCCAATACGATGGTGTCATAAGATGGCGTCATATCGGCCGATAATCGGATGCTTTTGGGTCCCAAAGTCGGCGAATTCAGATTTTTCGAGTATGGCTGTACGTGATAAACAAAGAGCGCGGTTCGTAGATGGAAAATGCATTAGTGCCGTGGGCATCGGGTCACTGGGTGCGGCGTAAAAGGGATAACAAATTCGAGTCCTTACGGTATTATTATATAGATAGTGCCGTGTAGGGCGGAGTGATGCCGCTGTGGGAGGGACCGACCAAGGTCGCTGTGGGCGGGACCGAGCGAGGTCGCTGTGGGCGGGCCCGGGCGAGATCGCTGTGGGCGGGGCCGAGCGAGGCAGCTATGGGTGGGGCCGAGAGAGGTTGCTGTAGGCGGGGCCGAGCGAGGTCTGCGTTAGTGCGTTGCCGTTGTCGTTGCCTGGTATAAAAAGATGGTGATTGATGCTCTCTGCGTCAAGATACGGACTTGATGTCCGTATCTTTACAACAGACATTCCAATGATGATGATGATAAATGTAATACCACTCAAGGAAGGCCCACAACTCAAGAGAGTGGAAAAAAACAATAAAATGAACAAAAATACGGGGAAGGAGAAGCAACCACTCAGAAGAATGACAGAAAATAATTTCCCTTAAATGTACCATGTTCACCAACTAGCACGACCAGATACAGGACACCAAAATAATTTCCCTTACACATATCGTGTCCACCAACCAGCAAGACCATACCACTTACCTCTGGATCAAACTGTATTGCAAATATTCAAACGGTTTTTACATGCTGCCGTCTCCTAGCAACCAATGAAACTTTTCAAAAATATTGTAGCTTCACTTTTCACGGAGTATGAGCATTCTATATATTTTCAATTCAGTGCGCCCGACTCGCTCACGTACTTGATTTGTGGCATAGACATGGCCATTGGGCCTTCACGGTGTAATTTGTGCGAGGCTTTTGTCCGAGTGAGCTTGAGTCGAGAGGGCGAATGTACGGGTTGGGAATGTACGGGTCTCCCTTCCCCCGCCCGGCAACGCCGGTACTGGAGGGCGTCACAGGATCGGTGAGTCTCCAAAATCTGCTTCGTGCTGTTGTTGCGAAGATTCAGGACGATGTCGCGATTGTTGTGCTGCTCTCCGACCATGAGAACTGCAACGTCATTGTTGACTGGCCCTCCCCTTCCCTCCCCCTTCCCCCTCCCCCCCTCCTCCCTTCCCCCTCCCCCCTCCCCTTTCCCCCTCCCCCTCCCCCCTCCCCTTTCCCCCTCCCCCTCCCTTTTCCCCCTCCCCCTCCCTTTTCCCCCTCCCCCCTACCCCTTCCCCTTCCCCCCTACCCCTTCCCCCCTACCCCTTCCCCTCCCCCTCCCCCTCCACCTCCCCTCCCCCTCCCCTCCTCCCTCCCCCCTCCCTCCTCCCCTCCCCCATCCCCCCCATCCCCCTCCCATTCCCCCTCCCCAATCCCCCTCCCCCCTCCCCTCCCCTCCTAATCCCCTCCCCCTCCCCCTCCCCTCCCCCTCCCCCTCCCCTCCCCCCTCCCCCCTCCCACCCCTCTCCTCTCCCATCCCTCCCCCCTCCCCCCTCTTCTCCTCTCCCCCCCTCCCTCCCCCTCCCCCCTCTTCTCCCTCACGTTTATACACGGAATGCCGGGTACTCCCCCCCCCCTCTTCTCCCCTCCCCCCTCTCCTCCCCTCCCCCCCTCTCCTCCCCTCCCCCCCATTCCCCTCCTCTCATCTTCCCCCTCCCCTCCCCTCCCCCGCCCGGCAATGCTGGGTACTTCTGCTAGTAATTAATAATTAAAACTAACTATCAACTAACTTATAACTTATAACTAATAATTATAATTATCTATCTATAATTCCAGTAATCTCTGTGTGTATGTTTGTATGTTTGTATGTTTGTATGTTTGTATGTATGTATGTATGTTTGTCTGTGACCGCTGTTTCTCGACAACTACCGGTCCGATATTCTTTAAACTTGCCAGGTATATTGCTGGGGACCCGAGGATGTGCCTTTTCAAGGTTTCATATTAATCGGAGAAGTAGTTACCGAGCTATGGCGATTTAGCCGTTCGCCGTTCGCTTTGGCGTTGCGAATGGACCAAACCATTTCATGTAAATAGAGGGGGGGGGGTTCTGTGGTCGTTGCGAATGGACCAAACCATTTGATGTAAATAGAGGGGGGGGATTGTCACCGTACTCGCAAGCCGTTCGCTTTGCCTTTGGCTTTGCGAATGAACCAAACCATTCCATGTAAATAGAGGGGGGGGATATAATTTTAGATATATATATAGTACGGGCATGCCCTAGTAACTAATAATGAAACTAATGATTAATTAATAACTAATTATAACTAATTATAATTAATTATTATTAAATATAAATATAATTATTATATATAATTATAAATTATAATATATAATTATATAATTATATTATTTATTAATTATAAATAAATATAAATATTATATATAATTATAATTTAATATAAATAATATAATTTTAAATAGGTCTATAACTTGAGAACGGCTTAAGTGATCTAGTTCAAACTCGGTACATGATTGTCATACATGAGTACATGACCTCGAAGGTCGATGAAAGTCCTGGAAATGGCGAGACAAAATCCCGCGGAGGTCGATTAAAAATCCCGTGAATGTATGCCGCGACATTGTCTCAATGGGGAAATGGGGGATACGTTATTAGTCCATGAGCCAGACCAGATATTGGTACCACCTGGGGTGGCAAAATCTCACTGTGTTTTCTTGAAAGGCATGTACCCATAGATGAAAAAAAAACTTTGAAGCCAAGCTTGGAACGGTAGCTTTGTGCTAGTAATCAACTCTTAAAGATGGAGGACTGGGCCTGATCCGGGACCCGAAATTATGGGGTAGGGGAAATATAAATTGCGATATCGTTTGAACTAATGGTCCAATTGCTACAAATAACCACTCAAAATGTTGGAAATTTTAAGTTCTACATAACTTTATCTATTATTTGCCAATATGGTAATTAAGTAGGTCACTAGAGGTCAAAAGGTCACAAAATTTGACCCCTGCCTAAAATCTGGCCATCCGTCCAAAATATCACCACAGTTACCCTACCAATGGGAATTTCTCAGCCAAAATGGGCTCAAATAGAAGTTAATAAGTGTCCAAGTCCATTTTATGCCTAAAAGTGTGGATTTTATTTGTATCTGAGCTATGGTACATAATGGAATTTGACACATCTTTGAAAACCGCCATTTTTAGCCTGAAAAACACGTAAAAATGGAAGATGCCAATGTGTTGGTGTTAATAAAAAATCTTTCAAACATTTTAATACAAATGTCAAATATCATGTGAAAATGTGCTCTTATTTAGTTTCGGGCTGTTAGGCATTTGAAGGTCACCTGTAGTCAAGGTCAAGGTCATTCACCATTGAACCTCAGATATGCATTTTTTACATCCATCTGACAGAAGACCTCATGAAACATGGTAAATCATCCCTTAACAACATATCAAAATATTGATACCTGCTAAAAATTCCTCTTTATGGATTTGGTAGGCCTATTTAAGCCTCAATTCCCAGCCTAATCCTACTGCTTCAAAGAGGCTGAAGAGTGTCCCAAAGAGCATGAAATACAACTACATGTATCTCCCCCAGAGAGATCAATAACTAATCAATACATTTATTAATTGTTTCATCAGAGTTGACCCCTTGCCCTACCAAGCATCACATCCTCCTACAGTACCATAGTGTGTCCATTAAAGGGGCCCCAGTATCCATGTCTAAGTTGCATCTCAATCTTCGTCAGAGTCACTGTTGTCGTCATCATCGGATGAGCCTTCAAATTCAACCATGCCATGTTCCTCCTCCTCCTCCTCCTCCTCCTCCTCCTCCCCTCCTCCCCCATTTGCATGTTGTTACAAGTCTGCAACTTGCATAGGTATGTGCACCTCATCCTGTTCTGGAGGCAGGAACAGCTCTCCTCCAAGCACTGCCTTGGACAGTTGCAGGCGATCAACTCCATGACAGCCTCAGGGGCAGGTGGTGCGTCACCCCAGTCAATCACCAACTGTCCGTCATCCACCCTCCATCCATGGCCACACGGAGACGGAATATCTGGATTCCTGTCCAAACTTCTCTTCCAGATTGCACATTGGTAGTTGGCGGCCTCTTACAGTGTTTGAGCAAGGAAGATGCGCAGGGTGGGGAGTTGCCAAGACTCGGCCTCGCCTTTCTTCGCACAAAAGATGTTGAAACGCAACTCATTGATGCTGTTGATGGCTGGCCTGGCGCTGTAGAGGGAACAAGTCAGTGCCTCTGGTCGCTGGATTGATTCATTTGATAGGTCCCATGATTGGCCTAATGACTGCAGAGTGGTCATGTGTTCCTCGTGGCTTAGAAGCCGAAGAGCTGAAACTTTGCCCCGGCCAGCAAAGCTGCTCACGATGTCGCAACCCGTGAATGAACGGAGACCCAGGAGGCAGGCACATTTTTCAAGACCAAGGGCATCTGCAGCTTTCTTAATCTCTATGTATTCAGTGCGCGTTTTGGATCCCAATTTGAAGTATACTGGGCATTTTTACTTTGGTGTGAAGGCCATTGCCAAGATGAAGACATCAGTGTCTGGTGACACGATGACAGCAGCTGTCGGACCAGACCTGCCGCAGTGCTCGGCATGTAGGAGTAGCCGGGTGTCTGCCTCCTCCTGGCTGCTCTGTAGATTTTTTTAATTTTATTTCTGTAGATCTGTAGATCTTGAACATCAGACACCGAGTCCTTTGTAACTCTTGTGCACTGGTCTCCGTGTGTGAGGAAGTGCTCTTTACTGTCCAGCCTTTCACGTAGACTTTGGTCGTTGCTCCATTCCTCAACCAGAAAATCAACCAGTTGGGTCTTGTTGTTTCCACAATGTAGAAAACTCTTCCATTGCTTTAACCTATGGCCGGATGCAATCTTACCAAATGTCATGGCACTCTCAGACCCTCTTTTTACCCACTCGGCATTTTTAATGGAGTTCTCCTTGTAGACGTTGAAGACAACATCAATTCGGCGGTTGACTCTCCCCTCCCTCAGGACCGCAGACAAGATGGATTTGGAGGCTTCTCCAAAAGAGGCATTAGTGGTATTTGCCATCATTTTCTGTACAATGGCCATTCCATCAATGATGCAAGCTAAGTTAGAAGGGATGGTATCTGCGTTAGAAGGGATGGTATCTGCTGGTGAAAGATCCTTTCTCAGTCGTTTGGAGAGCTGTACCTTATTGGTCTTCCGTAGGGTGCCTTCAGGGTTCGCTAAAGCCCGAGGTATAGGACCAAGACGATAGGACAGCACATTCTTCATGTCCAGCTTTCTGGTCTGTCCAATGAGAGTCATTTTCACAAACAGGTTCCTGCCAGCCTTCATGATGATGCTCTATCCCTGTGTTTTGAAAGACCTCTTCATTTTGATATTGCTGAAAGTCTTCAGCTTCTGTTTCTTCAGTGGATCGAAAAAACCCTTGGTGGCACAGACGTCAAGCCTTTCGTCACATAATTCTTTAATTGCCGCAATGCCCTTGCCCTTGGCCCCTAGAAGGTCTTTGGCGATGTTGTCAGGGGCGACCATTCCTGTGGAGAGGCTGATGAGCTCAGAGGGGACACCAAATGGATTAGTCCAATTTCCATCCAGCATATCGACCAACACTGAAACATCCCTTTCATCCTTCCTCATCCGTGGTGCTGTGAGATCAGTGTGGCAGAATGATCTGTCACTCCCCAGTGCACTCCTCAGTAAACCCAGAAATGAGCTCCTGTACTCTGCAGTGAGGTAGTATCTGTGTACTGCACTTGGCTTGAGTAGACTTGGTCTAGATCTCCAGTGCCCTCCATTATTGCCTAAAAGTGAAAAAAATGCTAATTGAATATCAGCATATTGACATCATTCATTTTGGATGTTGTTTGGGCTAAAAATGGCCGTTTTCAAAGATGTGTCAAATTCCGTTATGTATCATGGCTCAGATACAAATAAAATCCACACTTTTAGGCATAAAATGGACTTGGACACTTATTAACTTCTATTTGAGCCCATTTTGGCTGAGAAATTCCCATTGGTAGGGCAACTGTGGTGATATTTTGGATGGATGGCCAGATTTTAAGCAGGGGTCAAATTTCGTGACCTTTTGACCTCTAGTGACCTACTTAATTAGCATATTGGCAAATAATAGATATAGTAATGTAGAACGTAAAATTTCCAACATTTTGAGTGGTTATTTGTAGCAATTGGACCATTAGTTGAAACGATATCGCAATTTATATTTCCCCTACCCCATAATTTCGGGTCCCGGATCAGGCCCAGTCCTCCATCTTTAAGAGTTGATTACTAGCATTAAGCTACCGTTCCAAGCTTGGCTTCTCAGTTTTTTTTCATCTATGGGTATATGCCTTTCAAGAAAACATGGTGAAATTTTGCCACCCCAGGTGGTACCAATCCATTAAATTCTGGGGTCTGGCCATGGACTATATAGGTTCCCGGTGCTTCCTGATTCATAGAGGAAAATTTTGAAAGTTCAAAATGTTTTCGACCGCAAATGCACATGATTACAGTTTTACAAAAAATGCTTACAAATATTTTTAAAAATTGCAAAATTTGCCGGGATATAGTAAATAAATGTGCACATTATTGTAAAAAAAAAAAAAGAAACCCTTGTTGGCAAGATGTGTAAAATAGATGTGTGAAAGGCCACGCAGTCTGGGATAAACAAAAGAACATCTTATCTCATAATCATTCCCTCCACACACATATGTATACATAGGTATACATACACATACATACATACATATACTATATATATACGACATATATATATATATATATATATATATATATATAATTATATATATATATATATATATATATATATATATATATATATATATATATATATATACATATATATATATATATATATATATATATATATATATATATATATATATATATATATATATATATAATATATATATATATATCAGTCACTATGCGTGACTGTATATATATATAATATATATATATATATACAGTCACGTGAAAAAGTAAGTACACCCTGTGTAAAGTTTTGACTTTTTCAACATATTTCAACATACAGCTATTTGATCTTCATTTCAACAATATTGATAGATAAAGGTGATATAATATAACAAATATCATGAAACATTTACATTTTGTAGTCCATTGTATCTATCTATAATTCCAGTAATCTCTGTGTGTATGTTTGTATGTTTGTATGTTTGTATGTTTGTATGTATGTATGTATGTTTGTCTGTGACCGCTGTTTCTCGACAACTACCGGTCCGATATACTTTAAACTTGCCAGGTATATTGCTGGGGACCCGAGGATGTGCCTTTTCAAGGTTTCATATTAATCGGAGAAGTAGTTACCGAGCTATGGCGATTTAGCCGTTCGCCGTTCGCTTTGGCGTTGCGAATGGACCAAACCATTTCATGTAAATAGAGGGGGGGTTCTGTGGTCGTTGCGAATGGACCAAACCATTTGATGTAAATAGAGGGGGGGGGGGTTGTCACCGTACTCGCAAGCCGTTCGCTTTGCCTTTGGCTTTGCGAATGGACCAAACCATTCCATGTAAATAGAGGGGGGGGATATAATTTTAGATATATATATAGTACGGGCATGCCCTAGTAATTTAAATAAACATAAATGCAAATTTCGCATGTGGAAAAAGTAAGTACACCCTTGGCTCTAATAGGTGGTATTGCCCCCTTTGGCAGAAACAACCTCAAGTAGGCGTTTCTTATAACTGTCTACCAGTCTCTGACAATGACTGGGAGAAACTTTTGCCCACTCCTCCATGCAGAATTCTTTCAGCTGTGCGATGTTTGAGGGGTTTCTTGCATGCACAGCTCGTTTCAAATCCCCCCACAACATCTCGATGGGATTTAGATCCGGGCTTTGACTTGGCCATTCCAGAACCCTCCATTTCTTTCTTTTCAGCTATTCCTTGGTGGATTTACTGGTATGTTTAGGGTCATTGTCATGTTGCAAGTGTTACATATTTATGTGAATGTATGTGAATTACCATTCAGGGTTGCTTATCAATGTGTAGTAGATTAAGGGTTGTTGTGGTTGGAGGGTCAGGAGCCCTTCTGAAAAAGAGACCGGAAACGGAAGAAAAAAAAGACACGAGGAAGAAAAGCGACGAGGATTCTTCTTCCTCGCCCCGCTCCGACGAAAGGTGGGATCGATCTTGCGCCGCGTGGAAAAGCGGCGTTCCCAAGCCCGTCTGGCGAGAGGAGTTACCGGGACGTGTACCTACCCGGTGGAGACGTCAAGTTGCCGTGGGGCCGTGCATCGACCCCGCGTCTGGCACCGTTCGCGGCACCGTCTGCAAAGACGCGTACGGGTCGCACGTTGGGGCCTAACACGCGTGGCAAGCGGCGTGTGGCTTTTGCTTGCTTTACAGTACCCGCTTCGCGTGGCCACGAGGGGGCTGTAGCCGTGGTTCACAGTGCGATACATGACCGGTGGAAACACGTCCACCCGGGGTTCGTTCAACCGCCCGAGTGCGGCGAAGCCGACCACCATCTTGGTCAGGAGGGGCCCAGAGACATTGTGAGGGACAGAGACCAAACGGGGGTCGTGAGTACAAAAGGCGACACACATATATAAGATGGCCATCTTAATCATCTAGGGAATTGAAGTGTAATTCAGTGTAACTTATTGATTGGCACTGGTAACTTATTGATTAACCTGGTAACAAAGCAAATACATTTTACATGCAAACTCTGTGAAGGACGAGTTTGTAAATGAGTTAGGAATGTGCACGAACATGATAATCTCTTGAAACACCTGGTCACAGCCCCAGGCTGGAGCACCCCCCTATTGTTTGATAAATGGAACTCACAACAGGGGGGGGCTAGCTGGCGCCAGGAAGGCGACCAGTAACGTCAGCGGAGAAGAGATTACGAGTTCAGCGGACAGAGGATTAAGTCGAGTTGGTCCATATAAGCGGGAGCTGCGGCTGGAGTCGGGAGTACTTGCTACGTGAAGCGCTGACCGAACGGGAGTGTCGGATGAACGAGAAGGACCAGCGAAAAGAGTTAACCTGATCCATTATATTATGCGGTATCATTTTGGTAATTGGATGAAGTGAATACAGTTTAATAAACTAGACCTTTTGTAACCTGTGTCCGGTCATTGGAGTCCTGTGAGTCCCCCAGTACAAATTCCCTGACAATCTTGGAGGCACCGCTGACATCAACTGGACACAAACAAGTCTTTAAAAGGTGAGTGTGTCTTGTTTGGTCCAATATGATTTACGAACTTGGAAGTTATGGGTACATACATGGGGGAGCAGGTGGTCTGGGGCTTCTTTGCGCACCGATGCCGCGATATAGGTGGCGTGAGCCATCACGAATGGGATTTCGATAAACGACTGTAGCAATTTATTCGTTTTTTTTCTAAATGATTTCTGTAGATACGTATTTTTGCGCTGGTTATTAAAGGGCCTTACTGTAACCTGGAAGCAGACGGAGCAAGTGTGCACCTTGCGACCGCTTGCTTCCAGGACGTGTAAGGCCGGTACACTCGTTTACCCACCCGCACACGGATAAAGTACTACTTTTTTTTTTTTTTTTTTTTGCACTTGTTCAAAGCACTTGTCTTGCTCGGCGCTCCACGAACGACAGGGAACCGGGAAACGGAATTATATTTATATATATATATATTTCCAATATGGTACACCGGCCACAACGATTTTAGCGATTATCCGAGTTTTTTTTTTTTTAACGATTTCTGTAAATACGTATTTTTCCTGCGCTGTGTAATTCTTCTGACACGCGCCACGAAGAAACGCACCACTGATGTGCATGAAGCGACTTGTTTGCCGGTTCGGTAAGGTCCGTCCGTACACGTGTACAATCGTGTACACCCGTTTTAAATAAATAACTTTCAGTTTTCCCGCCATGCCTATAAATTCATGACAGACAACCCCCCCTCATGCCGGTCCAGAATTATGATGAAAGATGGCGATTGAGAAAAAAAAATTGCATCAAATTTTGTCCAGGTCCATCAAGAAGCCTTTGAGACATGCTTCACGGTTGAATAAAAAACCACCGTTTAGAGTACTTCTTTTTTTTGTTCAAAGCACTCGACTTGGAGCCAGCGACTTGCTCGGCGGGGGATATAATTTTAGATATATATATAGTACGGGCATGCCCTAGTGAGAGATAATTACAGGAAATGGTGTTTGTGAGTGACAACCACCCTCTGGTCGAGGCTCATAGAAGGGGTGATGCTTACTGATTCGGCACGCTTACAATAGGTGTTAATGGTGGGATGTCAGAGGTTTTGGTGTGGGTTAATGTTCACACTGTTTTGGAAAATAATGCTCGATGCAACATGATCCTAAAAAAAGAACCCAGCCCTACATCGAAAGATCAGGAAGGGAAGGAATGGAAAATTTGTCAAGGTTTGAAATTAATCGGACAAGGGGGTCCCAAGGTATGGTCACCGTACTCGCAAGCCGTTCGCTTTGGCTCTGCGGATGGACCGAACCATTGCATGTAAATAGAAGGGGGGTTCTGTGGTCGTTCGCTTTGGCTTTGCGAATGGACCAAACCATTGCATGTAAATAGAAGGGGGGGTTCTGTGGTCGTTACTGCCACGTGGTTTCAAAGTTTTGTTGTTGTTGTTTGCACGCATGTTTTTGCAAGCACGTACGGGCGAGCACGTACGTGCGGGCACGCCCTAGTATATAAATTGAGGTAATATTAAGTTATGGAATTAATTGCTTTCAACAATGCAAAGGGTGATAAAATATGGGATTTTAATGGGATTTTTTAATGGGATATTGGTTTCGGAATGTTTAGAGGTCATTGCAATGTGATAATAACTTGTTGGAACTTGCTGTTGGAACTTGTTGTTGGAACTTGTTGTTGGAACTTGCTGTTGGAACTTGTTGTTGGAACTTGTTGGAACTTGTTGTTGGAACTTGTTGTTGGAACTTGTTGTTGGAACTTGTTGTTGGAACTTGCTGTTGGAACTTGCTGTTGGAACTTGTTGGAACTTGTTGTTGGAACTTGCTGTTGGAACTTGTTGTTGGAACTTGTTGTTGGAACTTGTTGTTGGAACTTGTTGTTGGAACTTGTTGTTGGAACTTGCTGTTGGAACTTGTTGTTGGAACTTGTTGTTGGAACTTGCTGTTGGAACTTGTTGTTGGAACTTGCTGTTGGAACTTGTTGTTGGAACTTGTTGGAACTTGTTGTTGGAACTTGTTGTTGGAACTTGTTGTTGGAACTTGCTGTTGGAACTTGTTGTTGGAACTTGTTGTTGGAACTTGCTGTTGGAACTTGTTGTTGGAACTTGTTGGAACTTGTTGTTGGAACTTGTTGTTGGAACTTGTTGTTGGAACTTGTTGTTGGAACTTGCTGTTGGAACTTGTTGTTGGAACTTGTTGGAACTTGTTGTTGGAACTTGTTGTTGGAACTTGTTGTTGGAACTTGTTGTTGGAACTTGTTGTTGGAACTTGCTGTTGGAACTTGTTGTTGGAACTTGTTGGAACTTGTTGTTGGAACTTGTTGTTGGAACTTGCTGTTGGAACTTGTTGTTGGAACTTGTTGGAACTTGTTGTTGGAACTTGTTGTTGGAACTTGTTGTTGGAACTTGTTGTTGGAACTTGTTGTTGGAACTTGCTGTTGGAACTTGTTGTTGGAACTTGTTGGAACTTGTTGTTGGAACTTGCTGTTGGAACTTGTTGTTGGAACTTGCTGTTGGAACTTGCTGTTGGAACTTGTTGGAACTTGTTGTTGGAACTTGTTGTTGGAACTTGTTGTTGGAACTTGCTGTTGGAACTTGTTGTTGGAACTTGTTGGAACTTGTTGTTGGAACTTGTTGTTGGAACTTGTTGTTGGAACTTGCTGTTGGAACTTGTTGTTGGAACTTGTTGTTGGAATGTTTTGGGAACATTCAAATGTTGGGTTTTGCTAACGTTTCCACAACGTCGCTACAACGTTTCACTTTCGTTGTTGCAACGTTTTGCTCCAACGTTTTGGGGACATTCGAATGTCAAGTGAATCGAATGAGAATTCAGGAATTATTTCATTATTAACGATTAATGAAGTACTTATTTAATTAATTACATTTCTTATTACATTACAGTAATTACATTACAGTAATTACCTGAGGTAATTACAGTAATTACAGTTCCGGTAATTACAGTAATTACAGTAATCATTACAGTAATTGCAGTAATCTTATTACAGTAATTACATTACATTAACTCAGGCACCTTTTGAGTAAGGAAGCTGATATTTGGACATGACACTGACCAAGTGATGTGGCTGTCAAGGAAAATATTGATTTATTGATTAATCATTTAATAAATTAACTCGTTGATTTATAAATGACTTATTTAATTAAAATTCCTCAGAGATACATCTTCGGATGAAATACTTGCAGATTGGTTATGCTATGAGCCAATTGATTAAGGAAAATATTTTGCGATGGCCATATTGGCAATTTCGTGGCCATATTCGTGGCAACTCAGTTAGTGCCACTGCACCTTTAAAATGCATCCCTGCGTTCATTTTTCGATCGATTGAGTTGAAATTTTGAACAATCGGATCTGGACTGTCGTTGTTAACGACTCTAGCAGGCACTCGTCCAATCAGGATGGAGCGGTATGGTCCCCGGATTATCACTGCCCGCAGTTTTAATTAATTTTACTTTCCTCTTGGTCATATAATTTTGAAGACATGCATGTCATGATAGAGGAAATGTTTGTTCTGTTGAACGGAATAAATGTTGTTTATTTGAGTGGATGGGTATTTTTGAGTATTTTGTATATATTTTCACGACTAATTCCAGTTAACATCCTGCAAAATTTGCTCGTTTGCTGGCCGAGTCGAAATTGCGTTGAGTTTCTATGGCATGCGCCATTAAAAGCGCTGTGTAATGGTTGAGCTCCCTTTATTTCGTTTTGGTCATGCGGATGAGCAGACAAAGTGACGAATGCTGCGGCTGGAGCAGTAGAAGCGATGTTTTTTTAATGGAAACGATGTAATGAGTAATAAACGTGGGAGGGGGCAACACCACGCATACCTCTTTTAAGGTGTGTATAAACCCTGGAATAAACGTGGGAGGGGGCAACACCACGCATACCTCTTTTAAGGTGTGTATAAACCCTGGAATATTTCAGCAATCAATACGATGCTGAAATGATGTAATTTATTGTGTAATATGGTCGACCTTGGGTTTGTTTGGGTTTGTTGTTTATTTTTGTGGGTGTCTATTTTTGAGTATTTTGGATATATTTTCACGACTAATTCCAGTTATCGTCCTGCAAAAGGTCTGCTCGTTCTTTTCCTTTGAGTCGTAAATTCCTGTTGAACTCTCATTAAAAAGCGGAATTAAGTACGCTGTGTGATGATGGAGATCCTTGATGACGAATCAGGAATAGTGAATGAGCAGACAAATATCACGGATGGTACACCAGATAGGGAAAATGTAGATGAAACCCCTTTTGCTCAGGTGCTGTGTAGCGCTGCACAAAGATCCATATGAGCGGGGCCTGGGTGCTGTGTAATTAGTACACAAAGAACCAATTACTAGGGTGCTGAATAAACACAAAGATCCATTTTTGGAGCTGGTTCTCCCGGTGCTGTGATTTATTCAAAGAACCAAAATCTTGTAAGAATTAAGATATGATTTGTCGACATCATAAATACTTTAATATATGTAACGATTTTTGTAACGATCATCCTGCAAAAGGTCTGCTCGTTCTTTTCCTTTGAGTCGTAAAATCCTGTTGAATTCTCATTAGAATGCGGAATTAAGTACGCTGTGTGATGATGGAGATCCTTGATGACGAATCAGGAATAGTGAATGAGCAAACAAATATCACGGATGCTGCGGCTGGAGCAGGGGAAGCGATTTTTGAATTGTTCAGTGATTATTCGATATTGTTATGACTTATTGTCAATAGGTATACTAAGTGGCCATGAGGTAGCCTGTTGCTATGTACAGTTTTATTCTATTGTTGATTATACCACATAGCTGTGGTGATAAAGGAAATGTTCGTTTTAAATAGATGATTATGATAGGACCATGACTATAAAATCATGATGATTATTATGAATGATATCATAGGGTTCAAATGCAGAATGCTGCATGAACTTGGGAAAGAACTTTCAAGCCCTATGGGATAAATTGGGTATTACAAGCGATGGAGTTTCAAAATTTAGCATGATTGAAGAAATTTTACAGTCTTATTTCAGGAGTTTTACGAAATTTATATTGCCAAGAGATTTTGGATACTATTAAAAGAAAAATGATGAGATATTTTTCCCAATGAACTTTAATATCTGCCATCCATTTTGGCTGTCTCACGAATGAAGGATGAGTTGCCTTTAGTGGTTGCAAAGAAAATTTGTGGAGACCAGGCAAAATGGGGAAATATGTCAGATATGACCCTAGGACAGGACGGTGATTCATCAATTGGCATGAGGTACGAACCAGAGGTGACGACCGATGAGTCGATCTCAGTCAATGGATGGACCTGTCCTGACATCATTGGGGAAAGGGCTTATGCAAGGAGTCATTCAAAATGATTAATTTGATTTATTGATGAATATTGATGAATTAATTGAAATTGAATAATTGATTGAATTGTTAATTGATTGAATCTAATTGATTGAATTTAATTGCATAAATTGAACTGAATAAATTGAATTGAATATATTGATTGTTTGATTGATGAAAATGCGGTCTCAAGAAAGAAGCTTTGATATCTTTGCGAGATATTATCAATGTGGAGACAACCTGGGAAAATTGAGCAAGGTGGTGAGTTTATATACAGATATATATGTGCGGTTACCATTGTGTGATTTCCCCGTCAAACAGAGCGGACACCTGAGGATTCACCCACTTCATACTGACCCTCCGGCTCATCTGCAAATACTGATCTGTGAGATTGGATTGTGCAAAAGCCACAGCTGAGGGAGATTCTCTGGAAATCACCGTGCGAACAGGTGGAGAGATCCTTCCTGGAGGTACGAGTGAAGCTTTAGAGGAACCTGGAACAAGCTACAACACATCCAACGCTACTTTGATAAAAGGCAGAATGGGAAATGGAGCCTGCAAGAACACACAAGGACAACCAGAGATTCCACAAAAAGGTACTTGTACACATCATATGTACGACCGTTATGGTGCCGAAGCTATAAGGCAGGTCGAGAATTGGTATTTGTGGACAAAGGGACATGATGAGGAGTTTCCAAGAGATGGTACATTTGAGCGAAGTCGATTGGAAAGATTGGAACAAAGATTGAAAGCCAGGAAGAGACAGAATCTAACGGTAGACTGGCTTGCATTCCATCTTTGGGATGGTGAATCCAGACAACGGGAACAGCAAGAACGGATAACGGAACTAGAACTTAAAATAAAAAGGATACAGGATACAGTGGAGGAGACAAATGCACAACTGCCCTCGAAATTAGGAATGAAAGTCACAGTTGTCCCATCTGATTTCCAGTTGTCTCCCCAAAAAGGACGGTACAGAGAATTTTTTCGTGTTTCAGGAGATAACGAGAGATTGCAGTGGCAACTCAGGGATGTAGAGATGCAGCCCAGCAATACAAGTGCACAGGCGCACAGATCAGACAACGACAGAAACCGGTGTTTCGAGTGTGGAAAGATGGGACATTGGAGAAGAAGATGTCCGTATGTCAACAGGAAGACAAGGTCATGGGGCAAACCAAGATCAAGGGTACCAGTGCTTACCGGTACCTCAGACAATGATGAGGCCTTCATTGCTGCAAATCCCAAATGATGATTGGCCTCAACAGATTCGATTACTGGACAAACATGAACAACTGTCAATGATTCTTGTGTCTGAAAAGTTTTCAGAGCAAGAATGATTCATTTTTCTTTTTGCTTGTTAACAAATTAATAATTAATTGATCAAATGCCAAAATTGGATCTTCTATTTTGGGCACAGCAATTTTAAATTTACAAAGTTTGGAACAATTGCGTTGCAATTGTTGGCAAACCAAGTAACAAGAGTCACATGATGATCAGGTGGGAATTTCGGACTATTGTTCCGCACGATTGATAGGTCAATGGTCGACTGACATGCAAATGGGTGTGTAGTCAAAATTTGGATAGATTATTGTGAAGGCAGAAAGGGTAATTTCAATTTGACATCATAAGGGTTTTCTAAGAATGGACTTTTGGTTTATTTGTCTATAAGCATTTTGAATTTGATTGACAAATTTTATGAAATTGAAATAAAATTGACACCCATCTGATCTGTAAATAATGGTTCCAACGCAAACAAATATGCATAATGCATGTGTGTGTGTGTTTTTGTGTATCAATCTTACAAGATTGTTGACACCGACAGTGTGCCTGTCTGGAAATGGATAGTTATATGTGGATGGGATTGGGATATGTGGATGGGATTGAATATCCAGAGAATCCGTAAAATAAAATAGAAATATAATTTGATTATGAACATTATCTCTTTTGTCAAGGGAAATGGAATATAAAAAAAATTTGATGTGCTGGGTTATGAGCAGCCATTAATTAATAGTAAAATTGTGAGTAATTTTGGGATTCCATTTTTGATAGAATGTATATGAGAATAACATCTATTTATGGATATGAGCTTCATAAAAGGAAATGAGGAAGTACAAAATCATCCAAATTTGGGAGAGGTCTTACACTGACTTCCCAGAATACTCTGCTCATGGATTTTATATATATAAACTTGAATTTTATCAGCATATAAATTGTGCTGTATGTATGGATGTGTTTTAGGCATAGATGATATGGGAAAAGAGTAAAGAAAATTTTGCTGGTTTGAACTATTGTGGGTTTTCAGTTCTGGAGTTTAAACAAAGTCACTGGTTAACAGATGAGAAAGGATAGTAAATAAATTATTCCCTGCTGGGCAAATTAAGTACGATATTACTAAGACTTATGAGAGCTATTGTTCCGCCTTACAGCAGTGGAAAATTATTGGAAAAAATTAGATCCAACATAATGAATCTATAAAAGAATGTGATAGGGATAATATCCTCAATTTGTACTAATTATTTGATTGTGGGTAAAGGAATTAAGTCATCGTAGTGGATTGTTAACAGCAGCCTGAAAATGTCCTGAGAGTGTGCATCCATGTAATCAGAAATCCCAGATTTGTTTTTTACAAACAACATTTTGGTAGAGGTCTTGTGTGGAACACTTCCTTGGTAGATAAAAACGGTACTGCATGCTGGCAGCCACTTTTGCGGCCAGTTAGGCCAAACAAATTGAGAGGAAATTGTAGTTAAATACGTAAGTTACACATGGCTATTTGTAAAAAAGGAAATTTGTTGAGATGGGAAACATTTTTTCGAAGGTTTATTAAGGTGTTATAATATGACATGTGGCAAGGCAAACTATTGGATGGGAAAATTAGATCTGGCTATAGAATAAATTTATTGACCCCTTGAAGTTAATCCTTCGAATCATTGTTTCACTGGCATTTTTGTTCAAATTGGAAATAGTTTGGTAGAGCTTTGGTTAAAACCTTTGGTTGCGGTATCTTGGAACGAATTGATAAACCATAGGAGATTGATAAGAATAGAAACAAATATGGACCCAAAATAGAAAGTTGGATTCATGCCTCTCATTGCAAGCAAGCACATGGGGCTAAGGTGGACGATCCCACAGAAAATGAGGCTGCACCTAGCAGCCCAGCAGAACATTCAGTGGTAGAAAAATGATAGTCGTGATTTACAGTCATTTGAATTACATTTTAACACCCCTTGCATTGATAAACATTACATTTTCAACATGTGATATTCCTACTTGGAATAGTGACATTTATTTGCCTACATGACATACAATTACCTGCTGATATTAATACAGCATGAGTGAAAAAATGTATCACAACTACACTCATGATCAGGGGATTGAGTTCAACCCCGGGAGATAGGGGGATCAGGGTAAGACAAATAATCTGATTATGTTACATATTAAGGGATTTTCTTTATTTACCTTTTAGGAAGCTTGTTAGTTTGGTACATAATGTTAAATGTCATCGACATATAACTATGTCATAGATATGAATATATACAAGGAGTAGCAGACTTGTTTGTTGGTTTAGTAGTTATATTGGCAATTGTTTTAGTGGTGGCTTGCTTGAAAGCCTTAGTGACGGTGTATTTGAATAAGGTAACCAACAACACGATGATAACGCATGAAGTGACAAATGAGGAAAGAAATGTGGAACCAGAAAAGGAAGACTTTTATGGCGACATAAACAGTAGAATTAAGATAATGGCATAACGACAATGTTATGAGTTGTGTCAATTACAATATCAATGAACTCATATCACCACGAGTGACACACTGTTAGGAAAAAAAGAGGGAAAAGAAAAAAAGTGGAGAGGAATTATGGTAATAATACATTATGCTTAATTTGTTGGTTTGGGAAAATTGTTGTTGGGAATTAGGTATTCCCGTTTGTGATTGTAATCATATACAATGCTATTCTTAGTTTAGTAATAAAATACATACCTGATTGAATATTATTTGTGTGACGCATATAAATGAATACTTTTTGTGTTAAGGAAAAACAACAAATTGTTGAATGTGAAACTGTCGGAAGATATACATGATTATGCTGATTTCATGGTAAGATGCACCCTATCTGATTCAGTGTGTGTGGAAAGCAGATTCAGATGTGACTGAGCATAAGGATAAGACGAGATCACATTTTGAAGGGAGTGCTAACGGAATTGGGAAGAAGTTCGAGAAAGAAAATTTGTGGCTAAAAAATGAAGTTAATCGTGGCATACACCCTCTTTCTCAAAGAATGATGAAGACATTCTCCCGTGTAACTTGGAGATGAATGCTTACCTTCACCAAGGAAATTTATGTGACCATTTGCCTGGATCACACTGCAACATATGAAAGAAAGGCGATCACTTACTCTTGTTCGAAGGCTTCGAACATTCACCACATCAGAAGTTGCAGGACAACGACATTTTACCTGCAACCTCTGTGAAATGCGGGGACATATGTTATTACTTCACCAACGTCCGGGGAACCAGCATGGAGCTGCAAAAAAAACGGCTGTGCCCTTGTCACAACAGCTGTGCACGATTCTGCTGGTTGCTCCTGGTAAGGACCATGAATGACCTGAACACCATGGTCCCAACATCATTGTGGATGCATCCGGCATCCCTGTTCCACATCTTGCTGGCCAATCAACGTCACACCAATACTTGCTGCCCACTCACAATGAGGGAGGAGGCAAGTCGACTACAACTGGGTGAAGGCCTTGTTCAGGAATTACTATGGTTTACAGCAAAAAGTGGCAAGAATGCTACAAGGAGAGCAGGGTCAGTCTATGACTCCGCAATGTTACCACAACAGCGAAATCCTACACGAAGTAGTGCAGGAGCTATGAAGACATTAGGAGAAAATGTTTCATACCTGGATTCAAACACAAGTGATCAGCCCTTCCTTTCAAACAAAGTCAACATTTGTGTGGAGGCAAACGTTTTTGCCAGATGGTGCAGATGCTTTACAAAACTTGAAAATGAAGTGAAATTGCTGTATCTTGGTGATGGTGAAGTGTTGTTTTGAAAATATATTTGTGATGCAAATGCAATAGATTGAACAATATGGAAGGAGTCAATGACCAACGAAATGTTTTGTGATTCTTGCAGGATGACGGTGTATGCCTAAGGGAATTTGATTACAAAAGTTATGATTATTTACTTATACTTGTAATGATGTTTACTTGCAGTGATTGATTGTTTACTTATATTGATGTTTAGATTAATGGTTAATATAAACAAAAACAAAAAGATGAGGGAATTGTGGAAGTGTAATTCAGTGTAACTTATTGATTGGCACTGGTAACTTATTGATTAACCTGGTAACAAAGCAAATACATTTTACATGCAAACTCTGTGAAGGACGAGTTTGTAAATGAGTTAGGAATGTGCACGAACATGATAATCTCTTGAAACACCTGTTCACAGCCCCAGGCTGGAGCACCCCCCAATTGTTTGATAAATGGAACTCACAACAGGGGGGGGGCTAGCTGGCGCCAGGAAGGCGACCAGTAACGTCAGCGGAGAAGAGATTACGAGTTCAGCGGACAGAGGATTAAGTCAAGTTGGTCCATATAAGCGGGAGCTGCGGCTGGAGTCGGGAGTACTTGCTACGTGAAGCGCTGACCGAACGGGAGTGTCGGATGAACGAGAAGGACCAGCGAAAAGAGTTAACCTGATCCATTATATTATGCGGTATCATTTTGGTAATTGGATGAAGTGAATACAGTTTAATAAACTAGACCTTTTGTAACCTGTGTCCGGTCATTGGAGTCCTGTGAGTCCCCCAGTACAAATTCCCTGACAGTATGTTTGTATGTATGTATGTATGTTTGTCTGTGACCGCTGTTTCTCGACAACTACCGGTCCGATATACTTTAAACTTGCCAGGTATATTGCTGGGGACCCGAGGATGTGCCTTTTCAAGGTTTCATATTAATCGGAGAAGTAGTTACCGAGCTATGGCGATTTAGCCGTTCGCCGTTCGCTTTGGCGTTGCGAATGGACCAAACCATTTCATGTAAATAGAGGGGGGGGGTTCTGTGGTCGTTGCGAATGGACCAAACCATTTGATGTAAATAGAGGGGGGGGTTGTCACCGTACTCGCAAGCCGTTCGCTTTGCCTTTGACTTTGCGAATGGACCAAACCATTCCATGTAAATAGAGGGGGGGGATATAATTTTAGATATATATATAGTACGGGCATGCCCTAGTAATTTAAATAAACATAAATGCAAATTTCGCATGTGGAAAAAGTAAGTACACCCTTGGCTCTAATAGGTGGTATTGCCCCCTTTGGCAGAAACAACCTCAAGTAGGCGTTTCTTATAACTGTCTACCAGTCTCTGACAATGACTGGGAGAAACTTTTGCCCACTCCTCCATGCAGAATTCTTTCAGCTGTGCGATGTTTGAGGGGTTTCTTGCATGCACAGCTCGTTTCAAATCCCCCCACAACATCTCGATGGGATTTAGATCCGGGCTTTGACTTGGCCATTCCAGAACCCTCCATTTCTTTCTTTTCAGCTATTCCTTGGTGGATTTACTGGTATGTTTAGGGTCATTGTCATGTTGCAAGTGTTACATATTTATGTGAATGTATGTGAATTACCATTCAGGGTTGCTTATCAATGTGTAGTAGATTAAGGGTTGTTGTGGTTGGAGGGTCAGGAGCCCTTCTGAAAAAGAGACCGGAAACGGAAGAAAAAAAAGACACGAGGAAGAAAAGCGACGAGGATTCTTCTTCCTCGCCCCGCTCCGACAAAAGGTGGGATCGATCTTGCGCCGCGTGGAAAAGCGGCGTTCCCAAGCCCGTCTGGCGAGAGGAGTTACCGGGACGTGTACCTACCCGGTGGAGACGTCAAGTTGCCGTGGGGCCGTGCATCGACCCCGCGTCTGGCACCGTTCGCGGCACCGTCTGCAAAGACGCGTACGGGTCGCACGTTGGGGCCTAACACGCGTGGCAAGCGGCGTGTGGCTTTTGCTTGCTTTACAGTACCCGCTTCGCGTGGCCACGAGGGGGCTGTAGCCGTGGTTCACAGTGCGATACATGACCGGTGGAAACACGTCCACCCGGGGTTCGTTCAACCGCCCGAGTGCGGCGAAGCCGACCACCATCTTGGTCAGGAGGGGCCCAGAGACATTGTGAGGGACAGAGACCAAACGGGGGTCGTGAGTACAAAAGGCGACACACATATATAAGATGGCCATCTTAATCATCTAGGGAATTGATTGTGGAGTGTGAATTGTTGATGGTTGTCTATTGTTGATTGCTCGGGGAAAATATCCTTGCTTGTAGCATTGAAATTGTATGGTATCCTTACCCTTGAAATATATCATTGAAACTCAGTTTCTCTTGTGGGGAATTCATATGGATTGCGTGGCGAAAGCGCATATGTGATAGAACTTTCTGGCGAAGTTCCTCTCACGGTCCGGGGGTCACCGAGACCAGGTAGTCACCGAGGGGACCACGTAACAGAATTGGGGGCTCGTCCAAATTACGATTTGCGGATTCGCAATTGGGTCTACGTCCGGGATCTAAAAGTGTATTTGTATAAAATAATAAAATAATATTTTTATTAATTACAATTTATTAATTAAGTATTAATTGGTAAATTTTTGGGGTAAAGTCTTGGGTGAAGGTTAACAGGTGTTAACGATAGTCACCATGGCGTTTGTGGCACAGAACTTTGCGGTAACATCGAGTGAGGCACAGTTCCGAGCGTTACTAAAGTCGGACCTCTTGAAATTGGCCAAACATTTTAACTTGGAGGTCCGAACTAATTTGAGGAAGGCAGAGTTGCAGGCCACGGTGATACAATCTATGGTGGGATTAGGAACATGGGACGAGTTAGCCTGGGAGTGGCTACCCGAAGAACCAGAAGATGTTGAGCTCCGGAAACTGGAGTTGCAATTACGGAGCCAGGAACGGATTAAAGAAGAAGAAAGGAAAGCAGAAAAGGAAAGAGCAGAAGAAGAAAGGAAAGCAGAAAAGGAAAGAGCAGAAGAAGAAAGGAAAGCAGAAAAGGAAAGAGCAGAAGAAGAAAGGAAAGCAGAAAAGGAAAGAGCAGAAGAAGAAAGGAAAGCAGAAAAGGAAAGAGCAGAAGAAGAAAGGAAAGCAGAAGAGAGGAGGGAAGAGAAACAAGCAGAGGAATGGAGAGTGGAACGAGAACTCCAGGAAAGGTTAAAAGAAGAAGAAAGGAAAGCAGAAGAGAGGAGAGAAGAGAAACAAGCAGAGGAAAGGAGAGTGGAACGAGAACTCCAGGAAAGGTTAGAAGGGAGAAAAGCAGAGGAGAGGAGAGCTGCAAGGGACCTCGAAGCAGAGGAGAGAAAAGCGGAAAGGGAATTAAAGGAACGTGACATGGAGCTTCAGCAAGAAATCAAATTCAAGGAGCTGGAGTTAATGAGAGAACGGGGAGAGGCACCACCCTTGCTGACGGGGTCGACACCTAACCAGAAAACCTGGGATGTGGGCAGACATGTGAGGCTGGTTCCACCGTTCAGTGAAAAGGAAGTCGCGAAATTTTTTCCACACTTTGAGAAAGTGGCTTGACAATTAAACTGGCCGGAGGAGGCCTGGACCATACTCGTGCAAAGTGTGCTGGTGGGAAAAGCTCAAGAGATTTATTCGGCGCTACCAATGGACCAATGTGCAGATTATGAGGTACTGAAGAAGCACATCCTCAAAGCCTATGAGTTGGTTCCGGAAGCTTACAGGCAAAAATTCAGGAATGCCAGGAAGAGGGAGAGTGAGACCCATGTGGAGTTTGCCAGAGTGAAAGAAAACATGTTTGATCGGTGGTGTGAGTCAAAAGGAGTCGGGAAAGACTTCGAAACATTGCGTGACTTGATCCTGGTGGAGGAATTTCAGCAGTGTGTCCACGAGGACATCAAAGTGTACCTGCAGGAAAAGAAAGTACCAAAGTTGTGGGACGCAGCCACCATGGCAGATGATTATGCTTTAACCCACCGAATAGGGGTCCACGAACCTAACTCCTCGCCTAGATCTCCGCAGGGGAGGTGGGGAACAGCAGGTGCGGAGAACGACAATACATGGCGGCGGCCTCGAGAGGATTATGGGGACAACGCGGATACCCCACCTGTTCGAAATCAGAGGGATGCGGGCCCAAGACAAACTTATATTTCGGGGGGCCCGAGGCAGACCACGAGTTTTTCCTCCGGGCCTACTTGCGCTTTTTGCAAGAAACCTGGACACTTGATGTCCAGTTGTTACCGCATGAAAAGGGAAGACCCAGAGCGGAGTCCGACTATTACGACTCCAAATGCAATGGCCATTGTGAGAAATCGCCATCAAAAGGGTTACCAACCATTTATTTCAGAGGGGTTTGTGTCACTGGATGGAGCCTCGACTAACCGGAGACCGGTTAGGATATTGAGGGACACAGGAGCACATCAATCTTTAATGCTTGAAGGCATTTTGCCATGGTCCGAGGAGACGGCAACGGGGGATAGTGTTCGTTTACAGGGGATCGGGGGCGGTGTTAGTGCTCCACTTCATGTCATCCATTTGGAGTCCGAGTTGGGGTCAGGACCGGTCACCGTCGGTTTACAAGCCACGCTTCCTGTAGAGGGTGTATCTGTGGTTATCGGGAATGATTTGGCCGGGGGTCAAGTTTATGGTAACCTGAGGGTTGGTAAAGAGCCCAGCAGGGAAAATAACACCACACCAGCTCGGGATGGCGACAAAAGTGCCAAGTTATTTGTAGGGGGACTGAACTTCAAAACAGAGGAAGAAGTTCTGACCTCTGTCTTCAACAGATATGGGCCGCTGGTGGAAGTGCGGTTGGTAAGAGACAGGGAAACGCAACAGTCAAGAGGGTTCGGCTTTGTCACGTTTGCAAGCACAAAAGACGCCAGAGAGGCAGAGAAGAATGGGAATGGCAAGGATTTGGAGGGTCGGACCATAACAGTAGGGAAGGCATTTCGTAGGCGTCGAGAGGTCTACAGGAGAGGACAACTGGGCGGTAGTTTTGGTGGTGGCCGCAATCAATATTATTATGGAGGCTCCCTGAGTTACGGCAGCTCCCGAAGGAAGGATTGTCAAAGTAGTGGCCGAGAAGGAGACCGCTATTCATGGGACTACAGGGACAAGCGGTCCCACCATAATTATTAGGGAAGTTCTGAGAAGTTGAAGCACTGAAGGCGGCGGAGCCGCCGAGCCAAGATTCCTACACGGATTAACCGTGAACGCCGTTCCTAAAGGCGTCCATGTAGTGAACTTTCATGCACGGGCTAACCGTGAACTCCACGTTCCTCAAGGCGCCCATGTAGAGAACTTTCCTGCACGGACTAACCATGAACTCCACGTTCCTAAAGGCATCCATGTAGTGAATACTCGGCTTGGCCTCCCGGAAAAAGTGCTATCGAGTTGCTTAACTTTGGATCTTTGATCAACCCCTTAACCTTCATTCACAAGAAACTGACAGTCAAAGTCAGAGGGTCATGAGGTGGAGTTTGGCTTGGCAGGAGTCCAAGGGGAAATTGAACATGTAAAGGGCAGGGACAATGTCGTGGCTGGTGCTTTGTCCAGAGGGAATTACCTTTGAAAATCTCTGGGGGTTGTGTGAAATTTTGTTGCTTTATTTTTAAGTGATAACGGTGCCCGGGGGGAACTGATAATGTGGGGGGGTTGAGTTATCTGGTTTGTTTATCCAAATTGGCCGGCAAAGAAAGTTTTCGCTGGGTTCAAACTTTCTTTCTTGAAGGGGGGGAGTGTTACATATTTATGTGAATGTATGTGAATTACCATTCAGGGTTGCTTATCAATGTGTAGTAGATTAAGGGTTGTTGTGGTTGGAGGGTCAGGAGCCCTTCTGAAAAAGAGACCGGAAACGGAAGAAAAAAAAGACACGAGGAAGAAAAGCGACGAGGATTCTTCTTCCTCGCCCCGCTCCGACGAAAGGTGGGATCGATCTTGCGCCGCGTGGAAAAGCGGCGTTCCCAAGCCCATCTGGCGAGAGGAGTTACCGGGACGTGTACCTACCCGGTGGAGACGTCAAGTTGCCGTGGGGCCGTGCATCGACCCCGCGTCTGGCACCGTTCGAGGCACCGTCTGCAAAGACGCGTACGGGTCGCACGTTGGGGCCTAACACGCGTGGCAAGCGGCGTGTGGCTTTTGCTTGCTTTACAGTACCCGCTTCGCGTGGCCACGAGGGGGCTGTAGCCGTGGTTCACGGTGCGATACATGCCCGGTGGAAACACGTCCACCCGGGGTTCGTTCAACCGCCCGAGTGCGGCGAAGCCGACCACCATCTTGGTCAGGAGGGGCCCAGAGACATTGTGAGGGACAGAGACCAAACGGGGGTCATGAGTACAAAAGGCGACACACATATATAAGATGGCCATCTTAATCATCTTGGGAATTGATTGTGGAGTGTGAATTGTTGATGGTTGTCTATTGTTGATTGCTCGGGGAAAATATCCTTGCTTGTAGCATTGAAATTGTATGGTATCCTTACCCTTGAAATATATCATTGAAACTCAGTTTCTCTTGTGGGGAATTCATATGGATTGCGTGGCGAAAGCGCATATGTGATAGAACTTTCTGGCGAAGTTCCTCTCACGGTCCGGGGGTCACCGAGACCAGGTAGTCACCGAGGGGACCACGTAACACAAGGTTTACCTTCGGTTGAGCTTCAACTTTCCGACAGATGGCCTCACATTATCCTCAAGCACCCTCTGGTACAATGAAGAATTCATAGTGGATTCTATGATGGTGAGCTGCCCAGGCCCTGATGCAGCAAAGCTGCCCCAAACCATAATATTTCCACCACCATGCTTTACAGTTGGTATCAGGTTCTTGGGGTCAAATGCTGTCTTTGGTTTTTGCCAAACATGTCTTCTGGTACTGTGGCCAAATAGCTCTACCTTTGACTCATCTGTCCAGAGCACATTGTTCCAGAAGTGCTGGTCTTTGCCTAGGTGTTCATTGGCAAACTTCAGTCTTGCCCTGATGTTCTTTCTGGACAGCAAAGGTTTCCTCCTGGCACACCTCCCATGTAGATCAAATTTGTGCAGCCTCTTTCTAATGGTAGATTCGTGCACTTTGACATCAACAGTGGCAAGAGCTACCTGTAGGTCCCGTGATGACATTCTGGGGTTCTTCGAGACTTCTTTCAGCATCTTGCGGTTTGCTCTCGGGCTGAACTTGCTGGGGCGGCCTGGCCTGAACAAGTTGGCAGTTGTTTGGAATCTTCTCCACTTGTAGATGATCTTCCGGACAGTCGAATGATTGATTTCAAATTGTTTGGAGATCTTTTTAAATCCCTTCCCAGACTCGTAGGCATCTATGACCTTCTTTCTGAAGGCCTCAGAGAGCTCCTTTGATCTCGGCATGGTGACGCCGCACACTTCAACAACAAAGAGCAAACCAAACTAAATGTCTGAGGTTTAAATAAGACAGGTTCCTTCAAGATCCTCTCTAATGATGTTCTAATCATTTGCACCTGAGCTGGTGCACCTCATTCTAATTTTAGGTATTTGAAGTAGTGATAAATGTAGGGGTGTACCTACTTTTTCCACATGCGAAATTTGCATTTATGTTTATTTAAATTATACAATGGACTACAATATGTAAATGTTTCATGATATTTGTTGTATTATATCACCTTTATCTATAAATATTGTTGAAATGAAGATCAAATAGCTGTATGTTGAAATATGTTGAAAAAGTCAAAACTTTACATGGGGTGTACTTACTTTTTCACGTGACTGTATATTGTTGTGGATCTGCCACTGGCCTTCTCCCCTTACCAAGGGGGGATTAGTCCCCTTGTCTTGACTGACCTGGCACGACCCAGGACCTATTACGTCCCTTCCGGACAGCGCTAAATAAGGTTTCAGGACCAAATTCGCTGTTACCTAAGTACTAGCGCTGCCCTGGAAGCGAGGAAATAAGCCCCGCACGAACCACGTGTGTTGGTGATATGCCGAGCAGTTGCTTACACGTGATCCGCGCTATTATTAATTACTAGACCCCGATTCAAGCGGTTTTATTCGTACCATGCTTAGTCAATGGCGAAATCACAAAGACGATCGAATTGGAAATAAAGGAAGAACAAATGGTTTAATTACTATCACACGTATGTACAGTACAGGATGAAGAGACACAGAGCAGCTTATACAGTCTTATTCTTAATACCCAGGACAAACGGGTCCGTCTCACACACACTCACATGGGGATCGCTGATGGGCAGGTTGATGTTCACCAGCGTGTCCAGGGATGGCTCCCGTGCAGCTCTCTCCGGCCCCCGGCACGTCCCTTGGAGATGGAAGTACGTGAAAGCAGGAGCTCGCCGCGTGTCGCCTGAACGGAGCGGGTTATCACGGGGCGAATGGTAGGGAGCGGACTTTGGCGCAGCTGGCGGTTATTCACTTGCGGCTCTGGCCGCGCTTACTCGCGTGGCTGAAAAGCGCTATATGCGTTACCGGCGCGTCTGGCTGCGCCCGCGTACTTTGTACGGTTCAAAGCTCAACAATGGTGAGTGATGCGAGTTCTCCTTATCAAGCTCCCTCTCTGCAAGTCCTCAAACAAATCCTTTCGCCACCGCCCTATGCAAGCGAGTCCTTTACGAGCAAGTCACTCCCAACAAGTCCTTTCGCCACTGGTACAAGTCCTTTCGAGGGCTTTTCACAGCGGGTTATATCGGCACGCCCCGCGAACCTTCTGGAACTCACCAGACGCGCTTCACCACGCCCTCTCACGCCATGCCGCTCAAGCTCTGATTAGCTGGTGGCTCTTACCATCATCGCCTCTGCCGCTCCCGACCTCAACGCCGCCCCCACATTTTTAGGCCTACCTCGTGTTAGCTTGACTAGGGGACAGCCAAATGGGGCACGGGATGGATTACGCCCATAGAGGTAGAATTGGAGGGTGGACGCAAAATGAATGTATGGCCTACTCTCCTGTCTTTACACAACGCAGGCACTAACATGGGGAAATGGCCTATTCTTACACATACTAAGACATAACTATACTACAAATGGGCCTATATGTTGTTCGTGTGACTAACTATGGGGGGCAAACCTTTAACCTTTAATGCCTTCAATGTGCCAATCTCAAAACCGCAGCAATATATATATATATATATATATATATATATATATATATATATATATATATATATATATACTGAAACGCAAAAGAAACTTACCACCTTTGAAACCTTTAAATATCAACAATAACACTGCGTGTAGTAAATGTGTGAACTTATTTGTGGACAATAGTGTCCTCACTGTCAGACAAAACGGTCACGGATGGTCACTTGAACCTTCAATGGTCACTTCATAGCACAGCTGTTGAACAGCCGTTTTGACTGTCAGCGAATAGCCAAGGGGTACGGGATGATTTTAATGAGCTGCACGTGATGTCTTGATATTGGCTTTAAAAAGGCCAGTGCAAAATGGGCATTTCAATCAACATGCCACGATTGTCAAGGGATCAACGGCAGCGTGCCCTGGGCATGCTGCAAGGTGGACTGAGCTACCGTGAGGTGGCACGTCGCCTTGGCTGTTCACACCAGACGATATCGGCCCTGGTGGACAGAGACACCCTCCACAACTCTGCAGATGACAGACCTCGATCAGGGAGGCCAAGAGTCACCACTGCAAGGCAGGACAGGCAGATGGTCCGAAGTCACCTGCGGGATCGATTCCGTCCAGCATCCCGCACTGCGGCAGAAACTCCGGGGCGTGCAAACCCACGGATCTCCAATGATACTGCACGAAGACGACTGCATGACTATGGTCTGACTGCCAGAAGACCATACAGAGGCCCCGTGATGACGGTTGCCCATCGCCGCAACCGTCAGAGATGGTGCCAGCAGCATCAGCGGTGGACCTTGGCGCAGTGGAACGAGGTCGCTTTCAGCGATGAGTCAAGGTTCTGTGTGGACAGTCCTGATGGGCGTGAGTGTGTCTGGAGAAGAACAGGCGAGCGATATGCCGATTGTTGCGTGCGTCAAGCCAACAGGTGGGGTGGCCCAAGTGTGATGGTGTGGGCAGCCATATCAGGCCGGTACAGGACGCCACTGGTGGTTGTGGATGGGAATCTTAATGCCCAGCGGTATGTGGATAACATCCTGCGACCTCATCTGCTGCCATTCCTGCTAAACCACCCAGAACTGAGAACCTTTCAGCATGACAACGCTCGTCCCCATGCTGCTCGCTTTACCACTGCATTTCTCCAAGGCGAGAACATCAACACCATGCAGTGGCCTGCGCTCTCCCCTGACCTGAATCCCATAGAGCACCTGTGGGATGAGCTTGGGAGATGCGTAGTTGGCAGGGCCAGGACACGGGCAGAGCTGCTTCAGACATTGAGGACTGAGTGGGACAGAATCCAGCAGCAATCCATCCAAAGACTGGTAGGCAGTATACGCCGACGATGCACTGCCTGTATCCAAAACAATGGTGGCCATACACGCTATTGAAAGGGGACTGACATTGCACCCTGTGCTGTTCTGTACTGTAGAACAAACTGATGAGATGGTGTATCTTGGTCAAAAACTTGACATGTCATCAATAAAATGCCAATGTTTCAATTAGCAATTGTTGGTTTGTTTTATTTTGAACTGTTACAATTTTATTACATTTCAAACAAGTGGTAAATTTCTTTTGCGTTTTCGGTCTTTTTGAAGTTGGTCAAAATGGTCAAAATGGTCAAATTTTTCGGTCAAAATGCCCATTTTGCACTGGCCTTTTAAAAGCCAATATCAAGACATCACGTGCAGCTCATTAAAATCATCCCGTACCCCTTGGCTAATCACTGACAGTCAAAACGGCTGTTCAACAGCTGTGCTATGAAGTGACCATTGAAGGTTCAAGTGACTATCCGTGACCGTTTTGTCTGACAGTGAGGACACTATTGTCCACAAATAAGTTCACACATTTACTATACGCAGTGTTATTGTTGATATTTAAAGGTTTCAAAGGTGGTAAGTTTCTTTTGTGTTTTCGGTCTTTTTGAAGTTGGTCAAAATGGTCAAATATTTCGGTCAAAATGCCCATTTTGCACTGGCCTTTTTAAAGCCAATATCAAGACATCACGTGCAGCTCATTAAAATCATCCCGTACCCCTTGGCTAATCACTGACAGTCAAAACGGCTGTTCAACAGCTGTGCTATGAAGTGACCATTGAAGGTTCAAGTGACCATCCGTGACCGTTTTGTCTGACAGCGAGGACACTATTGTCCACAAATAAGTTCACACATTTACTACACGCAGTGTTATTGTTGATATTTAAAGGTTTCAAAGGTGGTAAGTTTCTTTTGTGTTTTCGGTCTTTTTGAAGTTGGTCAAAATGGTCAAATATTTCGGTCAAAATGCCCATTTTGCACTGGCCTTTTTAAAGCCAATATCAAGACATCACGTGCAGCTCATTAAAATCATCCCGTACCCCTTGGCTAATCACTGACAGTCAAAACGGCTGTTCAACAGCTGTGCTATGAAGTGACCATTGAAGGTTCAAGTGACCATCCGTGACCGTTTTGTCTGACAGCGAGGACACTATTGTCCACAAATAAGTTCACACATTTACTACACGCAGTGTTATTGTTGATATTTAAAGGTTTCAAAGGTGGTAAGTTTCTTTTGCGTTTCAGTATATATATATATATATATATATATTGTTATGGCCTGAAGCACACCGAGCCAAACCGTCAATCACACCGGCTTTATTTATGGGTTATGACACTCAAAATCTATTCCTACACATAAAAACAAAGAAGGGAGAAGAGAGGGGAAAACTAGAGTAGGCCAGCACGAGAGGGTAGGAGTAGGTAGGTCCAAGAGTAGGCCCCAGTGCAGGCCCAGCAGTAGGCCCCAATGCCAGCCTAGCAGTGGGCCCCAATGCAGGCCCAGCAGTGGGCCAGCACGAGTGGGTAGGAGTAGGCAGGTCCAAGAGTAGGCCCCAAAGTAGTCCCAGCAGTAGGCAAGAGTTTAATCCAAGTCAACCGTTAGGTACAGAGGTGGCCGCAGGGGTTCATCCGGCACAAGTCAACCTTCAGGTACCGAGGTGGGCCGCAGGGTTGGATCCGGCACAAGTGAACCTTCAGGTACAGAGGTGGCCACAGGGGTTGATCCAGCACAACCTTCAGGTGGAGAGATTTCTGCAGACAACTCTACAAGCACACAAGGCACTCCGCCATGAGGCCTCTTCCAAAATGGCATGCCTCTGCCTCTGCGTCTGCGTCTGCGTCTGCGTCTGCGTCTGCCTCTGCCTCTGCCTCTGCCTCTGCATCACCTTCCTGGCCCCTCCCCTGCCCCACAGCCAATCATAGGCTTTATACCCATGGACCAAACCACTTGATCTAACTCACAAAGGGGGGGGGGGGGGGGGGAAGGAAGAAGAAAAGAAAGGTCACAGACCATAACACCTCCCCCCCTTAAAGAGGAAAACTTTACCCCACGCAAAGTTTTCTTTTACAAAGGCAGGTACACACCTTTACAAAGGCAGATTAGTTTCAACACAGCATAAACAGTGCAATAAACAAACAACCACATCTCGTTGTGACATTTACAGGCATCATAGCTAATATGCATGTGCATAATTCTCTTAAGCTTGAGATGGAGCATCTGCAATGACATTATCTCGACCCGAAATATGTACAATTTTCAAGGGGTACGGTTGTACTAAAAGCCCCCATCGGTTCCCTCTCAGGTTCTTGAAGAGCAGTGCTGTCTGATTCGCTAGAGTCAATATCTTGATGCTTTATATGACCTACCAACTGGCCGGCCGAGGTCGGCCTCACGCGCATTGTACCTTTCAAGCATATTAACATGGCACACCCGGCGGGGTTTCCATCTGTCATGGGTCCGCACCACGTAGTTCACCTCACTCAGCTTCTTTTCGACCAAGTAGGGACCGCTAAACTTCGCCAATATTGGCTCCCCGGGCAGAGGTAGTACAACTAGCACTTTGTCTCCAGGCCTAAAATTACGAGCTGTCACATTAAGGTCAAAACGGGCCTTCATTACTCGCTGAGATACTTTCAAATGTTCCTTGGCTACATTGCAGGCGGTGGTAAGTCTTTCCCGGAAAGTACATACGTAGTCCCGAAGGTTAGGGTTCTCAGGCTCTTCGGGGAATCTCCCTTTCCCTACTGGGGAAACACAAACCCTATCGCCAGCCAAATCATTTCCCAATAGGAAACTAATACCCTCTATGGGGAGGGTGGGGACTATTCCTACCATCACAGGTCCTTTGACCAAATCAGACTTCAGGTTCACCCTATATAAGGGGACTGGGACATAACGACCTGCAATGCCCTGGATTAAGGCACTCGCTTTCACCGAACTACTCAAAGTGAATGGTAAAATATGAGACAACATCAACGACTGAGCTGCCCCAGTATCCCACAGAATAACGACGGACTTGACCTCCTCGTCCCAAGACACTTGGCCCTTTGACAAAAAGGGTTTATAACGGTCCTGTACAGGGCTCGTAAGGTTAGCAGTATCCTCAGCATTACCTGAAAGGGCACGATCATTTTGGCAGTCCACTTTGGTTCAAACCAATGCAATAGGTCTAACGGAGTCTCCCTGCTTCTCCTCCCTTTGCAATTTCCAACAATTCGACTTCAGATGTCCCCTCTGTTTACAGTAATAACACGTTGGGGCCGTTCCCCGGCGAGATGACTGATTCGACCACTCAAACTGTCTACCCAGAGACGGCCGCACCAGTGGACCCCTATGGTCTGTCCACTCCTCCTGCTGAAATTCAGTGAAAGACACATGAAAGCCCACAGAATCTTGTTTCTCATAGTCTGAGAGTCCTTTAGGTGCTTTTTGCAAACTCCAAGTGGGCTTTCATGTGTCTTTCATTGAGGAGAGGCTTCCATCTGGTCACTCTGCCATAAAGCCCAGATGGGTGGAGTGTTGCAGTGATGGTTGTCCTTCTGGAAGTTTCTCCCATCGCCACACAGGATCTCTGGAGCTCAGCCAGAGTGACCATCGGGTTCTTGGTCACCTCTATTACCAAGACCCTTCTCCCCCGATTGCTCAGTTTGGCCGGGCGGCCAGCTCTAGGAAGAGTCCTGGTTGTTCCAAACTTCTTCCATTTAAGAATTATGGAGGCCACTGTGCTCTTGGGAACCTTCAATGCAGCAGAAAATGTTTGTAGGCTTCCCCAGATGTGTGCCTCGACACAATCCTGTCTCTGAGCTCTGCAGGCAGTTCCTTCGACCTCATGGCTTGGTTTTTGCTCTGATATGCATTGTCAGCTGTGAGACCTTATATAGACAGGTGTATGCCTTTCCAAATCATGTCCAATCAATTGAATTTACGACAGGTGGACTCTAATGAAGGTGTAGAAACATCTCAAAGATGATCAAGAGAAATGGGAAGCACCTAAGCTAAATTTCAAGTGTCAAAGCGAAGGGTCTGAATACTTATGTAAATTGATATTTCCGTTTTTTCTTTTTAATAAATTTGCAAAACTTTCTAAAATCCTGTTTTCTCTTTGCCATTATGGGGTATTGAGTGTAGATTGATGAGGGAAAAAACTGAATTCAAACGATTTCAGCATAAGGCTGCAACATAACAAAATGTGAAAAAAGTGAAGGGATCTGAATACTTTCTGAATGCACTGTAACCGCCGAACACACTCGTGGCATTCTTTCTATACTGAACAGGAAAAGAACCGTCAGTCAGAATCAATATTTTGGAGTCTTTATTTTCAAGTCATGATCAACACGAATTGAGATTTAGGATCAACATGAAACATTACAGGTATGGTCACCACAGTTCAAACAATAATGTGAAATGTTCTGAATAAGAAAAACACAAGACCAGGTGAGAACAAGGGAGGTCAAAATCAGTATCTTGTGTGACCCCCGTGAGCGTTGATGACAGCCATACATCGTCTGTACATGGAGTGGATTAATCGGTTGATGAAGGCATTTGTCACTTGGGCCCACACTCTGAGAAACGCCTGACTGAGTTGAGCTGCAGTTGTCGGCCTTGGTCGAACGTCATTCAGTCTTCTTTGAACCTCGTCCCACAAGTGCTCTATCGGGTTTAAATCGGGGCTGAGCGCAGGCCAGTGCATGTTTTGGATGCCATTCTGTTGCAGGAAGTCCCTTGTTAATCTGGCAGTGTGGGCACGGGCGTTGTCCTGCTGGAGGAATGATTCCCGTGACGTCCAAAATGTGGCACAACGTGAGGTCTGAGGACTTGATCGATGTAGCGAGCAGCTGTGACACCATTGCCTCTTCCTGGACCAATATTCTGGAACACCACAGGACCGACTTTGTGATTGAGAGCAATAGCATCCCATACCATGATGTTTGGACCACCCCACGAGTCTCTTTCCATCACAGTCATCTGAGTAGCGTTCCCCATGTCTACGCCAAACTCTCACTCTGCCATCTACCGTGGAAACACAGTATCGGCTTTCATCTGAGAAAAGAACGGTTCTCCACTGCTGGTAACGCCAATTTTGATGCTGTGTGGCCCACTGTAGTCGGTCACGGCAGTGTCGAGCTGTAAGAATGGGGCCACGATGCGGCCTGTGACAACGGACATCCCTGTTCTTCAAACGTCGACGGACTGTATCACCACTAATGTGTCTCTGGTGGGTTCCAACTGTTTGTCTTGCAGTTTTTGTAGCCCTGGTAAAGCGATCTTGGATGTGATGACGCACAATCTGTCGATCCTGTTGTGGTGTTGTTACCCTCAGTCTGCCACTGCGTGGGCGGTCATCGGTGCTGTTGGTGGCCTGGTATCGTTCCTGTAACCTGTAGATGGTTCTCACGTTGACATGGAAAGCATTGGCAACCATTCGTGCAGTCTGTCCAGCATGCAATCTTCCTTCATACCTGGTCTCTCTGAATCCTCGTAAGTCTGGGCATGGTGCTGGCATCAAAACATGAATGATGAACACACGTTTTGGGGTGCCTTTTATAGGGAAAGTCACAAGGAGATGCACGTGCATTTTGATTTCCATGGGAATCATGCACGACTTTGTACCATGGTCGTTTTTTTGCCTGCGTTTTGGTGACCTGTTTTTATCCACATGTGCACCACTGTCGGTAGTGAGGATTAAATTTAGATACAGACTAACGTAAATAACGAGATATCTAAACGAAATGCATTGATATTTCTATGGGAAATGTTCAGGAATTAGTTTTATGAAGTGACTTTTCTATTGCTGTTCAGTGTATAATGGAAATCAAATATTGTTCGGGAAGTTCTTCCCAACACTATTGCAGAAGTTCCCACAAATATGTTGCACTTGTAGTTTGCTTTGCTTTCACCCTTCTGTCCAGTTCATCCCAAACCAGCTCGATAGGGTTTAAGTCTGGAGACTGTGCTGGCCATTCCATGATTTGAAGCCTACCGTCTTGTTCTTTTCCTCGAAGGTAGTTTTAACATAGCCTGGAGGTGTGTTTAGGGTCATGATATTGCTGTAGGATGAACCCCTGACTAAATAGGCATATACCAGAGGGTATTGCATGGTGCTGCAAAATGCTGTGGTAGCCCTTTTGGTTCAGGGTGCCAGTCACTCTGTGCAAATCGCTGACTCTGGATCCAGCAAAAGAGCCCCAGACCATCACGCTTCCTCCTCTATGTTTGACAGTTGGTGTCACACACTGAGGAACCATCCTTTCGCCTACTCGACGAAAACCCTGCGTGATGAACCAAAGATTTCAAATTTTGATTCATCGGTCCATAAAACCTTATTCCAGTCTTCAGTAGTCCACTGGCGGTGCCTTCACGGCCCAGGCAAACCTCTTTTTCTTATTTTGCCATCTTAGCAAATGCTTTCTTACTGCCACTCGACCTGTCAAACCTGCAGCTCGAAGTCTTCTCTTCACAGATGAAACTGAGACTTGCTTACTTCGACCAGTGTTAAGCTGTGCTTGAAGCTGTTGTCCTGTGATCTGCCTATCACGCAAGCTGTTGACTCTCAGAAACTTGTCTTCTGATTCTGTTGTGGCTTTGGTTCTGCCATACCTCTTCCTGTCAGAATTTCCTCCAGTTTCCAATATACTACTTCCTGCAGTGCAATATTGTCCAAATAATGCTTCAGAGGGTGTATAACAGTCTGTTCCAATACTGCTTTTATACAGGCAGGGGGTTTGTAATCAAGTAATCAGCAGAGGTTGGGACACCTGTAAGAATTGTTTGCATCAAATTTCAAGGCTTAATTTACTTACATTGCTGCAGAACAGCTGTAAGTTGTTAACCCATTACTTGTTTCCTAAAGAAGGCATTTTTTTACAATACAATATAACTGTGCAATTTACATTATTTTCCCGTTTTTGCTAACCTAAACTTTTTTTTTAACCTCGAGCAGTTAGTTTACTGCTTACCTTTGTACCATTTCAGGTTATTCACTGGACATTAAACTGCGTAAATTTCAATAAAAACTGAAAAATTGAGGTGTTCTAAAACTTTTGACTGGTAGTGTATATATATATACAGTAAAACTTCCTTGAACGCGATTTCCAATTTACACGATTAATTAAATGCGTCAAAACCTTCCCAACGCGAGGGTGTGTTTCACATTTACATGATCGTGGCTGGTGTTTTCCCAAATATTTATATTATTCTTATTCCTTGTTACTGTACTGTACTTTACTTAACCCTTGTCCACACAAGGGAGGTCTTCTTAGGCTAAATACAAGGCTAAAAAGACCCCCCCCCCCCCTTGTGTGGACAAGGGTTAATTAATATTTTATTTATACATACGATAATACGATCTGCCACTTGTCGCCATCTCCGAACCTTCCGCCATCAAGTGAACTTACGTTGATCATTATGTTATGGCTCCCAAAAGACCCAATATGAACCAACCAGACAAGAAGAGGAGGAAAACAATGACCATGGAGGTCAAACTTGATATCCTGAATAACTTATAGCCGGCGAAGCCGGTGTTGTCAATAAACGAGTACGTATTATGTTGAAAACCTGATTATGCCTTGGCTCGAGAATCCGAAGCGCAGTGGGCGCAGCCATCTTGCGGAGGCGGAAGTATGCATAACAAATTTAAAACGTTCATTAGGAGTTTCTTTCACCCGTCGTCGTTTGATTCACAATCTTATGCACCTCCGATGTATTAATAAAATAATTTAAGACCAACATCGGCCCGCACGAGCCTGGTTATCTTCAACAAAATGCGTCACCAAACACCGGACCCAATGAGAGTCGAGCATTTGCAAAAATATTTCTAAAATGAAAGCGCTCAATGGTGGGCGCCATCGACCGGATGCGGAAGTTTGCATAAAACAATTGCGAAAAAGTTCAATAGGAGTTTGTTTCACCCGTCGTTCTTTGATTCACAATCTAATGAAACCTCACATTAGTATTTAAAATACGTTAAGACCAACCTCGTTATCTTCAACGAAAATCGTCATCAAACACCAGAACCGATGAGATTCGAGCATTTGGAAAAATATTTTTTTTAAAGCTTATTACGCGTTTCGGACGGTGAAAACGGCGTCAAATATTCTAACATTGACGAAGAATTATTTTTTAGAAATCTCGCGGCCTTATGGGATAGTTTTTCACGGCCAGAAATACGGTATAAGCGGTTTACATATTTAGTTTAGAAATACGGATAGTTTTTCACGGCCGGAAATATCCGAAGTTGAGACGGAATTCACCGAATTAATCACTGCAAGCTAACTTCTTCTGGTGGAGGAAGCCGCCGTGCCCGGAGAGTCAGAGAACCAGCCCTGGCGCCTGACAGCAACTGAAGTTATAAGACTACACACTTACTGTGAAAACGTATGTTAAGCCCAGTTAAAAATAGGCCTTAAGCTAGCACATCGTATAGTTACTTCCTTAAGCTTCTTGTGACATTTATTGTATGCAGGTATTGCCATTGGGGAGGACTGTCTGCTCTTCTCTTTTACCAAGTCTTACCAGGTACGGTACCTACTACACCTACCTACTACCAACTACCTACCTACCTACTACCAACTACCTACCTACCTACTACCAACTACCTAACCTACTGATGCCATGGTGATGGGTAAAATAGTGGCAAGAGGTTTTGGCTTCGCCGGCTCATTGCGGCTTTGCAGTCGGTACTAGTAATCAGTTTCTGCTTCATCTTTGGCCAGGCAATATGGCGTGAATGAATCAACCATTAGGATGGTACGGAAGGCCGAAAATAAAATCCGTTCCAGCGTTCGTGCAGGAGCCTCCATCGCAACATCATACGTTAGCAGAAGAGACACCCTTGTTGAAAAAATGGAGAAAAATTGAGTTTGTGAATTGAAGATCAAAACCAGAAAACTGCTCCAGTGGATGGGCCCATTATAAGAAGAATGGCCATTGCATTAGCATATACAATTACATGAAGAAGGTACTTTATACATACGATGGTACGAGTCACCACCTGCCGTCATTGTGATCGCAGTTCGATTTTACATTCCAGATTAATTGCGACAAAAACGGCCGGCGTTTTCCGAAAGATTTTGATGTCTTGCGAACAATTGTCCAACGTCTGAGTCCAGATTTTGCCTCCATTATGCGAATGGGCGTCAACGAGTATGGCGCAGAGGTGGGGAAAGGTATGCATCATGCTGTATTCGCCAGATCAATCGTTGGGGAGGACCCAGTGTGATGGTATGGGCCGGCATTTCCACCCATTTCAGGACACCTCTGGTCGTAATCGAAGGCAACCTCACTAGTCAGCGTTATGTCATTGAAGTTTTGAGACCTCATCTGCCATTTCTCCAGGCTCATCCTGACATCGCAGTTTTCCAGCAGGACAACTCTCGACCCCATGCTTCTCGCCTGACCACCAACTTCCTCCAGGAACTGGGTGTTGAAGTGATGCCTTGGATGCCTTATTCCCCTGACCTCAATCCCATTAAGCATTTATGGGATGAGCTTGGTCGACGTCTTGCATCAAGGAGATCAACGGCTGTCAATCGGCAAATGCTCATTCAAGGCTTGCAGGAGGAGTGGGACAGACTTCCCCAGGACCGCATCAGACGCCTGGTACAGAGCATGCGTCGGAGGTGTACAGCATGCGTCGGAGGTGTACAGCCTGCATCACAGCTCAGGGAGGACACACATCATACTGAGGACTGCTGTCATTCTGTCCTTGACTGTGAGGAGTGTTGTGTCCATTCCTGTGTCATTTTGTTTTGACTGTATTTGGGTGCGTGGCTTTGTGTGCAGTGCTGTGACTTTTGTTGCACCACCCCTTGTGATGTTCATGCTTTTTGCTTTTTTGTGATTGAGGCAAACTCTTGTTTATTGATATGTGTTTAGTAAAGATAGCTGAACTTTATCTGTGTTCAAATATTTTTCATTTTTGCGTGGAGGATTTCAATGAGTGTCCTTCCAAAGATTTGATAAGTTTCTTTTGATGTTGAGTTTATATATATTACAAGCTTGTTTTGAGATATTGAACACAGATCAGGCTGAAAACTCGTTCCTTGTTGACGTCATGGCTGACCAATTCCGGTCCCAGGGTTATTTCGGATTTATTTGGCTGGAGAAAAGTGATTGATGAAAACCAAATTTGTTTAAAAAGAGAATTTATTTACCAATAATATTTTTTGTACAAAATGACGTCCCTTTGTCCAGTAAATTCCTCTTGTCGAACCATGACATTAAACTATGGATGAGACGTTAGTTTTCTGCCGATATATATATATATATATATATATATATATATATATATATATATATATATATATATATATATATAGTATAAAATATATGAAACATAAGAAGAAACGAACGAATTATAAATGATAAGATGAAATGGATGCGATTCCAAACTTCACCGTGCCCTTCTCCCTTTCCTCCACCTATGGCCCCACCTCCGATTCCCGCCCCCTGCTTCTCTCCACCTATCGCCCCGCCCCGATCCCCCACCCCCTTCTCTCCACCTATCGCCCCGCCCTGATCCTCCGCCCCCTTCTCTTCACCTATCACCACGCCCCTGATCCCCCCCCACCCTCGATTCTCTCCACCTACCAGCTTCCTACCCTCCATGTACCACACGTCCACACCACCCCCTCCACTATCTCCCCATCCCCCAAACTGCAATGCAGGCATCATGTTTAGGTTGTATAATGCGGACATCGAAGAATTGTACTCTGACAATAATGGAGAGAACAGAGAAAGAGGAAATAAGAAGAAAATCTTGCACATATATGACGTCACCATCCGCAAGCAAACCTGGGAGTGGGATTCTTACCTGTGCCTTCTACATTATGACGTAATCATATAACTGCTGTAAAATCGGACGAAGCGGGATTATCTCTCCGGGGGGTGCACATTTAGTTATTTTGGGGCAGGTTGTTCCCCCCCCCCCCCCCCCCATCTTTTATGCCCAATATATCGATTCGGGAATGAAATAACAATCCCGATCGAGTACTGCATGTTCACATTACAAACAATGTGCCCAACTTACACAATGTCGGTAACGATTCACAAACAGCCTGGTAATGAACACTTTATATATTTATATATAATACATAATATGTATATAATGTTTGTAATTAAATTATAACAAATATTTTAACCGATTTTCGTGTTTAATAAAAGAGATTGTGAAGAGCGCGTGCTCGATTTGTCGACCAACTTCGAAATCGTGTAGGTACACACACGGGTCCGGACGACTTGTCACCGCATGGTGTGTGTGTGTGCGTGTCTATGTGCGTGTGCGTCTGTGTGTGTGCGTATCTGTGTGTGTGTGTGTGCGTCTGCATCTGCGTCTGTGTGTGTGCGTATCTGTGTGTCTGTGTCTGTGTGTACGTGTATGTCTGTGTGTGTGTGTGTGCGTCTGCGTCTGTGTGTGTGCGTATCTGTGTGTGTGCGTCTGCATCTGCGTCTGTGTGTGTGCGTATCTGTGTGTCTGTGCCTGTGTGTCCGTGTATGTCTGCGTGTGTGCATGGCTGTGTGTGTGTCTATATCTGTGTCTGTGTGCGTGTGTGTCTGTGTGTGTGTGCAGGCGTGTGTGTCTGTGTGCGTAGCATGAGCACCGCACGGTGTGTGTGAGTGTGTACCAATACCATCAGCACCGCATGGGTACAGGTACTCACCGTGCACGCGCACCTCGGGAGTGCACACCGGCACATGTACACGATCCGTGCTTGTGACGCGCTGTCACGTTCACGGACGACGTGCTGCTCCACTGGGAAAGAAGCGAAACGCTAATAATTAAATCCCGAATAAATTATCGCAGCTCATTAAAGGATCGTCCGTCCGTTCGGCACAGTAAGCCCTTGTGTCCCGCACGAGGCGTGCGTGCTCCGTGCTCCGTACGTGCTCCGGGCAGTCGGGGCCTCGGACAGAGCGCGGGTCGTGCTCTCCACGCCAAGCCTGGCATTTACAGGTAATCCTGCCGTGGGTCTTTGTGGACCAGGTAGGGAGGTATTTATGGTATTCCCTGCTTACCTGGGGCCAATTGTTGTATAAATGAGAGACTTTGCTAACATACCTATTGTAACCGCTCGTGACGCTCTGTTGTGTACACTTTATATAACTATACCGACCATTTTATAAACTACAACAAAACGAGCAATAAATACCAAAACGGTATATACATAAATACCTCTGGATATTCCCAGATTCATTTTCCGGTCCTGTACGGATTTGTACGTCAAGGTGTTCGTATTGTGCGGGTCTCGAGGTGATGAACGTTCAGGTATCTCGACTCGAACATTTGACCGCAGGACGAAGTGGACCCTCGATCTACCAATTCAATTTTCCTCTTTTTATTGTAACAAATTTATACTACTACTACTACTACTACTACTACTACAACTACTACGGTACTACTATTTCTTTTTCTTTTACTGCCACAATTATTCCCAGCTTCTTGTTGGGATGGCCGGGGGAAGCTTGGCCCAAGTCTTTCACGAACTCGCGGGCCAGACCTGACGTTCAACTAAGGTAAAGGAAGGAACTTGTAATTTGTTCAGGGTGCCGGTGTTAGCTCGCCGACTCTTCGCGAAGGACACCGTGCGATCTTTAACGTCCACTCAGTAATGTGGACACACGGGACGCCCAGTGTAAAGTCCATCCGAGGGATGACGGACGCATTGATGAATCACACAGTCTGTAAAACACCGGGATGATCGTTTTTATGTGAGTCGGGATTCGAACCTAGGCTAAATAGCTTAGATGTGAGCGTGCGTACCTTCATGGTGCAGTTCATGCCATCGGGCTTGCTGTTACTACTTTTTACTACTACTAACACTACAATGACGACTGTCTTGAAATACTACTACTACTACTACTACTACTACTACTACTACTACTACTACTACTACTACTACTACTACTACTACTACTACTGTCTTTTACAACGACTACTACTACTACTACGATTATCTTTCACTACTACCACTACTACTACTACTACTACTACTACTACTACTACTACTACTACTACTACTACTACTACTACTACTGTCTTTTACAACGACTACTACTACTACTACGATTATCTTTCACTACTACCACTACTACTACTACTACTACTACTACTACTACTACTACTACTACTATTACTACTCCTACTATTGTCTTTTACTACCACTACTGCTGTCTTTTACAACGACTACCATTACTTGACTGTCTTTTTACGACTACTACTACTACTACTACTACTACTACTACTACTACTACTACTACTACTACTACTACTACTACTACTACTACGATTACTACTGCAACCCAATTGTTTTCCACTTTGTTGTGGAGTTCGCCAGTGAAAGCTTTTGGCTCAAGTCTTTCACGAACCGGCTGCACATGCCTGACGTTCGACTGAAAATGAAGTTACCTTTGCCACCAAAAGTGTATGTATGGAGCTTATGTTTTCAACCCTGTGTGTTTGGCTGTTTGTGAACAGGATAACTCAAAAAGTTATAGATGGATTGGCACGAAATGTGGTGGACGGGTTGGGTGTCTGACAAGGACAAATCTATTCGATTTTGGTGAAGATCTGAATATGGATTCGGATACGGTGATTATTTAATTTTTAATGATTCTTCACCATTCAGTGATTATGGCCAAAAGTGATACATGGCACGATATTTCAAAACGTTACGGACGATTTATAACAAAACTTGGTGGACGATAGCTCACCTGCATAGTCTGCAAAAACTCTGGCATCTTTAATGTCCACGAATGACCAGTGTCCAGTGCTGTCCGACATGTTCTCCGGATGGATGCGCCTCACCGTCGATGCTTCGCCCTGTTGGTGAAATACCAGGGTGATAGTTTGTAGCTGGGTCGAGATTCGAGCCCAGCCTCGACAGCTCAAGGGTGGGTGTGCCGTGCGTGTGCGCATCTCTATAAGTCTAAGCTATCCTGCCAGCCCTTGATTTGATCAATACATTTCTGAATTTAGTCTTCTGATTCATCCATTGGCTTATCCAGTTATCCTGCCTTTTTGCAATAGCGAACATCTTTATCGAGCTCTCTGCATGATCCTGATCCATTTTTGCTCCATCCTCCATTTTGTAAGAGACTTCGGGTGTGTTCCGTTAGCAAGCGGCTTGCTTACCGCTCGCCAAGCGGCTTGCTTGATTCAAAGTCGTGGCAACTTAATTCAGCCAATCACCAATCGCAGCCATGGTCTAATCAGTTTTAGATAATATCATGAGGAATAGATATCTGAAATATGAAAACTAAATGTTCAACGATTTTTGAAATATTGCGTAAGCAAAAGTACATGGATGGATGATCTGTCTGTCTGTCGGTCCGTCGGATGGTTTGTCGGGTGATCGGTCTGTCGGTTAGTCGGATGGTTGGTCGGATGATTGGTCTGTCGGTTAGTCGGATGGTTGGTCGGATAATCGGTCTGTCGATTAGTCGGATGGTTGGTCGGATGATCGGTCTGTCGGTTAGTCGGATGGTTGGTCGGATGATTGGTCTGTCGGTTAGTCGGATGGTTGGTCGGATGATTGGTCTGTCGGTTAGTCGGATGGTTGGTCGGATGATCGGTCTGTCGGTTAGTCGGATGGTTGGTCGGATGATTGGTCTGTCGGTTAGTCGGATGGTTGGTCGGATGATTGGTCTGTCGGTTAGTCGGATGGTTGGTCGGATGATTGGTCTGTCGGTTAGTCGGATGGTTGGTCGGATGATTGGTCTGTCGGTTAGTCGGATGGTTGGTCGGATGATCGGTCTGTCGGTTAGTCGGATGGTTGGTCGGATGATCGGTTTGTCGGTTAGTCGGATGGTTGGTCGGATGATCGGTTTGTCGGTTAGTCGGATGGTTGGTCGGATGATCGGTTTGTCGGTTAGTCGGATGGTTGGTCGGATGATTGGTCTGTCGGTTAGTCGGATGGTTGGTCGGATGATCGGTTTGTCGGTTAGTCGGATGGTTGGTCGGATGATCGGTTTGTCGGTTAGTCGGATGGTTGGTCGGATGATTGGTCTGTCGGTTAGTCGGATGGTAGGTCGGATGATCGGTCTGTCGGTTAGTCGGATGGTTGGTCTGTCGGTTAGTCGAATGGTTGGTCGGATGATCGGTCTGTCGGTTAGTCGGATGGTTGGTCGGATGATTGGTCTGTCGGATGATCGGTCAGTAGTTCGTCGGGTAGTCGGCCGGATGACCGGTCAGTCGGATGATGGTTCGGTCGGTCTGTCAGATGATGGTTCGGTCGGTCGGTCAGATGATGGTTTGGTCGGTCTGTCAGATGAACGGTCGTTCAGATGATGGTTTGGTCGGTCTATCAGATGAACGGTCGGTCAGATGATGGTTCGGTCGGTCTGTCAGATGATGGTTCGGTCGGTCTGTCAGATGATGGTTTGGTCGGTCTATCAGATGAACGGTCGGTCAGATGATGGTTCGGTTGGTCTGTCAGATGATGGTTCGGTCGGTCTGTCAGATGATGGTTCGGTTGGTCTGTCAGATGAACGGTCGGTCAGATGATGGTTTGGTCGGTCTGTCGGATGAACGGTCGGTCAGATGATGGTTCGGTCGGTCTGTCAGATGAACGGTCGGTCAGATGATGGTTCGGTCGGTCTGTCAGATGATGGTTTGCTCGGTCGGTCAGATGATGGTTTGGTCGGTCTATCAGATGAACGGTCGGTCAGATGATGGTTCGGTCGGTCTGTCAGATGATGGTTCGGTCGGTCTGTCAGATGATGGTTTGGTCGGTCTATCAGATGAACGGTCGGTCAGATGATGGTTCGGTCGGTCTGTCAGATGATGGTTCGGTCGGTCTGTCAGATGATGGTTCGGTCGGTCTGTCAGATGAACGGTCGGTCAGATGATGGTTTGGTCGGTCTGTCGGATGAACGGTCGGTCAGATGATGGTTCGGTCGGTCTGTCAGATGAACGGTCGGTCAGATGATGGTTCGGTCGGTCTGTCAGATGATGGTTCGGTCGGTCGGTCAGATGATGGTTCGATCGGTCTGTCAGATGATGGTTCGGTCGGTCTGTCAGATGATGGTTTGGTCGGTCGGTCAGATGATGGTTCGGTCGGTCTGTCGGATGAACGGTCGGTCAGATGATGGTTCGGTTGGTCTGTCAGATGATGGTTCGGTCGGTCTGTCAGATGATGGTTTGGTCGGTCTATCAGATGATGGTTCGGTCGGTCTGTCAGATGATGGTTCGGTCGGTCTGTCAGATGAACGGTCGGTCAGATGATGGTTCGGTCGGTCTGTCGGATGAACGGTCGGTCAGATGATGGTTCGATCGGTCTGTCAGATGATGGTTCGGTCGGTCTGTCAGATGATGGTTCGGTCAGATGATGGTTCGGTCGGTCTGTCGGATGAACGGTCGGTCAGATGATGGTTCGGTCGGTCTGTCAGATGAACGGTCGGTCAGATGATGGTTCGGTCGGTCTGTCAGATGATGGTTCGGTCGGTCGGTCAGATGATGGTTCGATCGGTCTGTCAGATGATGGTTCGGTCGGTCTGTCAGATGATGGTTCGGTCGGTCGGTCAGATGATGGTTCGGTCGGTCTGTCGGATGAACGGTCGGTCAGATGATGGTTCGGTCGGTCTGTCGCATGAACGGTCGGTCAGATGATGGTTCGGTCGGTCTGTCAGATGAACGGTCGGTCAGATGATGGTTTGGTCGGTCTGTCAGATGATGGTTCCGTCGGTCTGTCGGATGAACGGTCGGTCAGATGATGGTTCGGTCGGTCTGTCAGATGAACGGTCGGTCAGATGATGGTTTGGTCGGTCTGTCAGATGATGGTTCCATCGGTCTGTCGGATGAACGGTCGGTCAGATGATGGTTCGGTCGGTCTGTCGGATGAACGGTCGGTCAGATGATGGTTCGGTCGGTCTGTCGGATGAACGGTCGGTCAGATGATGGTTCGGTCGGTCTGTCGGATGAACGGTCGGTCAGATGATGGTTCGGTCGGTCTGTCGGATGAACGGTCGGTCAGATGATGGTTCGGTCGGTCTGTCCGATGAACGGTCGGTCAGATGGCCCTACCAATTTTTTTTTTTTTTAAAATAAACTCTAAGACCATTGTGCATTTTAGGGAGGGGTTTTGCATGTTTGAGGATCTTGAAGAATTAGGATGAAAAGTTGAGTAAAAATTAAACGATGAAATACAAGTTTCAATAATATTACGAGTAGGACCGACACCTAACAGGGGTATTTATCTGAACATTTCCTTTGTTTTAGTGTCGTTTTGAATCCGACGTGACGGGGACCATTTTTGCTAACATGACGAAGCACTCACCTCTCATAATCGCTGGCTCCTCCTGTCGTTTACAGAGCCGTAAAGGGGTTGATACTGACCAACTGGCTTGGAAAGCGACAGCAAGCTGCTTGCTAATGGAACCTACCCCACGTTTCACCGCCATTTAATGTTAATGCTTGTTTTACGCATTGATTGTTAACTTTCTTTTTCCCACACAAAGACAGTTTACTTTTCATTAGGTTTTTAACTTGAATCTTCAAAATGCTTCTCATCCTCTGGTCCCTCTGGTACACCTCTACCCATTCTCCTCTCCTCTCTGCTCATATTCCTCTGGTACATCCCTGGTCTTCCTTCTCTTCATGGTTCATCTCTACCCATCCTCTTCTGGTAATCTCTGCCCATCCTTCTGGTCATCTCTACCCATACTCCCCTGCCAGTGGTGGATTAACGCACGGGCACACTGGGCACATGCCCAGGGCCCCCTGAATTCAATGAGGACATGTAACCAATGCAACGAGAGAGAACAAGAGGTGAGAGATATCAAATTGTCTATTTCATTAGAATTAAAATTGACAATCTTAATCATAGCTCGAGTCAATCAGCTGAAAATTTATGATTTTGAATTTTGACCTTGAGTTGACCTCAAAAATCGTTTTACCAATTCAGTGGTGCACTATGTAATTGCTGTTTAATTTTTCAATTATCAGGTTGAATTCAGTGATCTGATATGCAAATCCCCTTAAATGTCAAGTAAATCGGATGAAAATTGAGGATTTTAGAAATCCCACCTTAAGTTGTTTACCTTTGGCCTATGTTGGCCTTTTGGCCTATGTTGACCTCAAAAATAATTGGTGGTTGTATTCAGTGACCTGATATGCAAATCTCCTCAAATTTCAAGTCAATCGGAAGAAAATTGAGGATTTTAGAAATTCAACAAAATTGTTGACATTTAGCCTATCCTGACCCAGTGACCTAAAAAAAAAAAATCAATAGGCTTCTTCCTTGTGGCTAACTCCACCGTTTGGTGAAGTTTTGTAAACATCGGTTTAAAATTGTGACCTGTAGGCGATTGACATACATACAGGGAGACAAACAGATGAAAATGACAGACAGAACTAAAACGGCACTCGGTAGTGAGCATACCTCCGCCGGGTGAACAGTTTACGTTTTGTATCCCAGAGTAGACCAGAAAATCACAAAACAGAATCACATTTAATCAAAATCATCCATCCACAACTTTTTGAAACATCCTGCTTTGTATCGCTTTAGCCCCATCTCCCAATGGTGAAGAATTACTTAAAAAATAAATAATTCTCATTTCCGAATCCATATTGAGATCTTCACCAAAATTGAATAGAATGGTCCTTGTCAGGCACCCAACCGGTCCACTAAGTTTCGTCCAAATCCGTCCACAACTTTTTGAGACATCACAACACAGAATCACACAGATGAAAATGACAGACAGACAAACAGACAAAACTAGACCGGCACTCAGCTGAGAGCATACCTCCGCCAGGTGAACAGTTTACGTTTTGTATCCCAGTATCGTGTATATGTATCGTTTATGGCCCTATCCCCCAATGGTGAAGAATCACTTTTTAAATTCTAGTTTCGTCCTCGTCACAATTTCACCTCCTACTCACGAATTCTACAAAATTCTAGAATCACGTTCTTGTCACAATTTCGTCCTTGACACATACGCTACATCTCTGCCAAATTTTGTCCGAATCCGTCCACAACTTTTTGAGATATTTTGTTCACAAACTGACAGACAGACAGACAAATGGACAAACAGACAGACAGGGGTGAAAACATAGCCTCCAACCACCTTTGGTGGTGGAGGTAATAACGCACAAGATCAACCAACATACTTGAGAAATCTTCGATTTTGCAAGTAATAAAAAGTTGGTAATGAACACACCAATGAAAGTGCGGGGATGTGTTTATCACCAATCAGCTCGTGCTATTCCTACTAGATGTACCTAGTCCTATTGTATCCTTTATTAACTCGGTGTAACATTGAATGGAGTCGATGTATTAATGCATTTTCATGTATTTATGTTTTTGGGGGATGTTCTGGGTCTAAATATTCTTTGTGCCCAGGGCCCCAAATTATTTTAATCCGCCTCTGTTCTCTAGTAATCTCTGCCCATCCTTCTGGTCATTTCTACCCATCCTTATCTTTGCTTATCTTCCTCTTGTACATCTCTGCCCATCCTCCTCTAGTACATGTCTTCACATCAAAGTGATCCAGATCCATTTCTGCGAGTTGGCATTAGTAAATGTAATCACTGATCTCTTCAACCTAGTGATGCTCAATTAAAATTTCTTTCCTTGAACCCCTCAGGTGTGACATACTGAAGTAAATGAACCAAACTGCTCTTTATATTTTCATTTTAAACAAAAAAAATTAAAATTATTTTACTACATAATCTTGTTACAACATTCTTAACATTTTAACCCAGCAAGTCATCATTCTTTCTTTTCTACTTCTTTTTTTCATCCATGAATCCTTCAGATCATATTTCACATATTTCTGGATTACGAAAAAGTGGGAATTCCATCCGAGAATTTAAGTGAGATTGCCGTGAAATTCTGATATAAATCCAGGATACGGCATTCTCAGCAACTGAATTTACAATTCCTAATATGCGACTGGAAATGACGTAATCTGCCCCAGAATGCTCGGTGCGCATGCGCAGAATCCCCAGGAAGGGTGCGTGGTCTGGGCGAAATAAAGTGTATCATGTATCCAGGATAAGGATCATCACCTAAAAGGGCTCCCAAAGCTCTAAAATAAGTTGAAAATACTTGGAAAAGTACATGAAAGAAAGGGCTGTGCCTCTGCACAATGAAAGACTTAGAGAACTTTCTCAACTCGCCGAACGGGAAGCTCGCAGGGGTGCCAAGAGGAGGGGTGAGGGGGGTTTAACCACCCCAAGGCCCGGACCTAATAGAGGCCTGTAATTGTCCCTTAAATATGTTTGTTTCATATGAATGTTTGGGATGATAAAACACTGGAAGCTGCTTTATTTTGTGTCTCCCTCCAAGCCACTCAGGGCGATTCCCGGCATGCCATTGCCATGGGCAGTAACGAATCCGCATATATGGATAAGTGAATAACTCCCCAATTTACCTTAAACATGGCATGTTTCTGACAACGAAAATACAGAAACCTCTGTATGGTATTTACATGGAGATGAACAGATGAACGGATTTGTTTCTTATCATATTTCAACGGGATGGAGTTTAGTCAACGCTCCTGTGTTCATTTACATCATTACCGCAATTATCATTATGTCAATTGTTCCCACAGTAGTTTCTTTTATGAGGGGAGGGTGTTACTGTTAAAAATAAAATTTTGAAGGGGGCCCGGATGAAGGGGGCCTGACACTTGCTATTGCCCTGCCACTCTTGCTCTCGGTGGCACTGGCTGCTCGTACTGCAACTCCCGACCATGTGGACTGGTAGAAGGCCCAAATTAACGGGTGTGTGCTACACAAGCCCCCTGCAGATCGCTACCAGTGAATGGACTGTGGATCTGGATTAGGTGCCCCTGAACACCAATGGGAAGGACATATCTGGGTGTTGTGAATATACACGGTAAGTTTAATATTATTATATTTACTATTAATCATGTTTGGAGGGAGGCAAGGAGCTACGGGAGCTGGAAGAGCTGTTATAAATAAATATATTGCTTGTTTGGTTCCACAAGAGAAACTTGTGGAACCACAAGAGAAACTGGAGAGTTCATAGAACACCATACCCAACACAGTCTTAAAAACAAGGATGTGTGTGGGATTTGTGGATCGGTATATTTGATTGGTTGTGATGATGTAAAATGCTGTAGTACATTGTCCAAGTACTGAGTGCTAAAGGGCAGGGTTTTAAAAGTGTCAAAAGGCAATTTGTGCTCGACATTGTTCAAGTTTATAATTCAATTGAAATAAAATAAAGCTTTGAAAGGTTGTAGAAATTTTTTTTGGGAGTTTACCGCAGTTGATGATGAGTTTACCGCAGTTGATGGGTTTACCACAGTCTTGGCTTAACCTAGATACCGCCGATGATTGATGGGACTTTACAGCAGTCATTTACACCACTTTATTTAACACTCTACATTAGTTATTTGTGCCTGTTGTTTGTATCTTTTTATGATGTCCTTAAAAACAGTAATTCTCATGTTTGGAAAGTTTTTCAATTTTGTTTGAGCGCCAGACAGGCAGAGTAAGAAAAATTATCTCGATCATCTCTGCACATGTGTGATGGGGACGAATTCAGAGCCAAAGTACTGCTAAACTGCAGTTTAATTTTCCAATTCATTTTCAAAACAAAACATTCAATTGAAATTCAGTAGTTCCTCGATCATAAACTGACGTTTGTAGACAGGCAGACAGACAAAGTGAACCAATTGTGAAACCCCACCTTTAGTTTCGTGTGCGTGGGGTAATAATACTAGATTTTTTGCATCTATTGCTAAAAGGAGAAGCATCCTTCTTTGTGTGTGTGTGTCTGTGTGTGTGTGTGTGTGTGTGTGTGTGTGTGTCTGCGTGTGTGTGTGTGTGTTTGTGTGTGTGTCTCTCTCTGTGTGTGTGTGTGTGTGTGTGTCTGCATGTGTGTGTGTCTGCATGTGTGTGTGTGTGTGTGTGTGTGTCTGCGTGTGTCTCTGTGCATGTCTGTGTGTGTGTCTGTGTGTGTGTGTTTGTGTGTGTGTGTGTGTGTGTGTGTGTGTGTGCGTGCACGCGTGTGTGCTATACACTGCCGCTGCTAGCCTGCACTAACAGGAGATGTTATGAACCTGACATCTCTCATCCATGAAATGTATATTCTGCATATTCCTTTATTTCCATGAGTCCGATTTGCATTTAGGAACAGAAAAATTATGGTTACCCATTTTGACATTGCCACTCTTTCACATTTTGACATTGCCACTCTTTCATTTAAATTCTGAAAATCGTGTTTAAAAGACTATTTGAATCAGAGCTTTCGTGCCAGCTATACAGGTTAAAAGTGCCATGCGAGCAGAACCGAGTTACTGAAAATGCACATACAGCGCATGCGCAAAAGGCCTAATTTAGCATTCATTCGTCATATCGAAAGCCACATATTACTGTAATTTGAGAGACAGTCTGTAGTAGTAGTAGTAGTAGTAGTAGTAGTAGTAGTAGTAGTAGTAGTAGTAGTAGTAGTAGTAGTAGTAGTAGTAGTAGTAATAGTAGTAGTTTTAGTAAATGCCTCTTAATACCACCATAGCTTGTTTATGCTTGGACAGGACAAGTGTCAGTACAAGTGGCTCCCCTCGTACGTCTCACCTCAAACAACGCCATTTGCAACTTTGAGAAGGACGCGGCTCTTAACTTCGGTGGGATAATGGAAGACGAAGACGACGTGAGATCGACAGGAGGCTTGGATGTTGGTCATACATCGGGCGGTATATAATCGTGGCCTAAGCGCATGTACTCCACCAATTATTGGGGACTGAACGATCCAGGGACGGTTCAGGGTGAGCTCATTACTTTGGGAATGGAAGAAGAATGAAATTGAAGAACATCGAGGTCTTGGACATGCAAAATAGACTGATGTTAAAAAAGTAAATAAACAAACCAAACGTTTCAATATCCCTCCAATGATGATTTATTAACACAACAAAAGCAAAACTTTCTTGCTAAAAACACTCGTGTGTATTTGGATACTCTATATACTTTACCCGGGAGTGAATGGAAAACATTTGAATTGTGCAATGATTGCCCACCTGTGCATTCACAGAGTATCCGCCAGAGGCGTGCAGCAGAAATTCAAAATATGAAGCTATTTAGAATCGAAGGCCATGATCGCATGGACAGCTCGACCTCATATGCTGGGGAACCGTAAATATGCAAAGTTTAAACATAAAATAACGACAAACCATTTTGCAAAAGGATGGAAACATGGCCGAAAGGTACGCACACTCACATCTACGCTCACACTGGCCTGGGCTTGAATCCTGACCCAGTTATTAACGGACATCCTGGTGTTTCACAGGTAGGGTAATTCATCAATGTGTGTGCTGTCCCTAAAATGGACGATCAATTGGGCTTCCCATCTGCCGGCATTAGTTGGTGGAGAGACTGGCCAAATTCATAGTGTTCTTTGTAAAGTGTAAATGAGTGAGCTGGCACTGGCCAAATTCATGGTGTTTTTTGCAAAGAGTAGGTGGGTGAGCTAAGACTGGCCAAATTAATGGTGTCCTTTGTCTGTTAATGGTTAATGGATTAACCCTCGTATGCGCTGCAGAAATTTTTCTCAAATTTTTACACCAAATTGTACATTTATATGTTGCATCTTTGTGTCCAGCAAGATGTTTTGCCTGTCTATACCCAGCCCCTTTACCAACCCTTGTATCTATCTGCTTCACCCCCTTTACCAGCCCAGGTATGAAAACCCCTTTACCAGCCCACATGTCCTTCCCCATGGACCAGCTCGTTATCCACCCATCTTTACAATCCCATGTATGTATCCATCCTCATTTTTACTCGTCCACGTTTCCATTGCAATGCACCATCCTGAGTATATCCACCCCCTTTACGAGCCCATGTATCCACCCCTTTTACTAGTCTGTGTATCAATCCACCTTTACTAATCTATGTATCAATCCCCCTTTACTAGCCCATGTATCAATCCCCCCTTTTATAGCCCATGTGTCAATCCCCCTTTACTAGTCTGTGTATATATCACTCTTTACTAGCCCATGTTTCAAGCCCCCTTTACCATCCCATTTGTCGATTCCCCTTTATTATCCCATGAATCAGGCTCCTACTCAGCCATGTGTGTTCCCCTTTTACCTTGTATCTGTCCCACTTCACTAACCCATGTATCTGTCCCCATTTACCATAGCCCGTGGAGCTGTCTCCTTTGCTAGCCCAACTATGTCTCCCTTTATCAGCCAGCGTGTCTATCCCCCTTTAACCCGCACCCAGTATACCAATCCTCTTGGACACCAGACCGTACATTTTGCGCGAGTATGAGACCGAGCGTATGAAATAATCCAGTATTTATCCCCGTATAGTTACTGTGTATGCATGTGCCCATAAAGATGCTAATGAAATCACTCCCCAACAATATGCTCAGGTTGATGCACCAGTTTGTGTATCAGCCCGAGCCTGTGTATTTAATAACCATCTATCTATCTATCCCTATATACCAGACCATGTATCAGCCGCGCACCAACCCTTGCAACCTCTATCCAGCATACCATCCCATGTTAAAACCTATATATTTGCCCGTATTTCTATGCCATGTAATAAGCTGCAGATCGCCTGTGTATCAGCACGAGCATGCGTCCCATGTACATTGCCCGTATACCAGGCTTTGATCCATTCACCTGAATATACATTTTTATTACCAAGGGTGTTGTCATTGCATTTCGATTTGCATTCTTCTTCCTCTCTTCGGAGGCTTTGAAAAGACCAAGCGTAAATATGAGAACTTTTGTCACAACTTTTTCTCACACGTGTTTGAACTGTCATGTTTCACTGCCAACAATTGGAAATGCAGGAGGACAAACGAACTTCTTTGCGTTTTTAAACTGTCGACGGTTAATTTAAAGCACGCCGTTTGATTAACATTACAAAATAACTGCTCAAAAATTATGCTACTCGAAAAAAGACGTTGATCACGATAAACTGCTTTGGTGAGACAGGATTGTTTGGTGTATACCGTGCAGAGCAATAATATATATTTATATATATATATATATACTGAAACGCAAAAGAAACTTACCACCTTTGAAACCTTTAAATATCAACAATAACACTGCGTGTAGTAAATGTGTGAACTTATTTGTGGACAATAGTGTCCTCACTGTCAGACAAAACGGTCACGGATGGTCACTTGAACCTTCAATGGTCACTTCATAGCACAGCTGTTGAACAGCCGTTTTGACTGTCAATGATTAGCCAAGGGGTACCGGATGATTTTAATGAGCTGCACGTGATGTCTTGATATTGGCTTTAAAAAGGCCAGTGCAAAATGGGCATTTTGACCAAAAATTTTGACCATTTTGACCATTTTGACCAACTTCAAAAAGACCGAAAACGCAAAAGAAACTTACCACTTGTTTGAAATGTAATAAAATTGTAACAGTTCAAAATAAAACAAACCAACAATTGCTAATTGAAACATTGGCATTTTATTGATGACATGTCAAGTTTTTGACCAAGATACACCATCTCATCAGTTTGTTCTACAGTACAGAACAGCACAGGGTGCAATGTCAGTCCCCTTTCAAAAGCGTGTGTGGCCACCATTGATTTGGATACAGGCAGTGCATCATCGGCGTATACTGCCTACCAGTCTTTGGATGGATTGCTGCTGGATTCTGTCCCACTCAGTCCTCAATGTCTGAAGCAGCTCTGCCCGTGTCCTGGCCCTGCCAACTACGCGTCTCCCAAGCTCATCCCACAGGTGCTCTATGGGATTCAGGTCAGGGGAGAGCGCAGGCCACTGCATGGTGTTGATGTTCTCGCCTTGGAGAAATGCAGTGGTAAAGCGAGCAGCATGGGGACGAGCGTTGTCATGCTGAAAGGTTCTCAGTTCTGGGTGGTCTAGCAGGAATGGCAGCAGATGAGGTCGCAGGATGTTATCCACATACCGCTGGGCGTTAAGATTCCCATCCACAATCACCAGTGGCATCCTGTACCGGCCTGATATGGCGGCCCACACCATCACACTTGGGCCACCCCACCTGTTGGCTTGACGCACGCAACAATCGGCATATCGCTCGCCAGTTCTTCTCCAGACACGCTCACACCCATCAGGACTGTCCACACAGAACCTTGACTCATCGCTGAAAGCGACCTCGTTCCACTGCGCCAAGGTCCACCGCTGATGCTGCTGGCACCATCTCTGTCGGTTGCGGTGATGGGCAGCCGTCATCACGGGGCCTCTGTATGGTCTTCTGGCAGTCAGGCCATAGTCATGCAGTCGTCTTCGTGCAGTATCATTGGAGATCCGTGGGTTTGCACGCCCCGGAGTTTCTGCCGCAGTGCGGGATGCTGGATGGAATCGATCCCGCAGGTGACTTCGGACCATCTGCCTGTCCTGCCTTGCAGTGGTGACTCTTGGCCTCCCTGATCGAGGTCTGTCATCTGCAGAGTTGTGGAGGGTGTCTCTGTCCACCAGGGCCGATATCGTCTGGTGTGAACAGCCAAGGTGACGTGCCACCTCACGGTAGCTCAGTCCGCTTTGCAGCATGCCCAGGGCACGCTGCCGTTGATCCCTTGACAATCGTGGCATGTTGATTGAAATGCCCATTTTGCACTGGCCTTTTTAAAGCCAATATCAAGACATCACGTGCAGCTCATTAAAATCATCCCGTACCCCTTGGCTAATCACTGACAGTCAAAACGGCTGTTCAACAGCTGTGCTATGAAGTGACCATTGAAGGTTCAAGTGACCATCCGTGACCGTTTTGTCTGACAGTGAGGACACTATTGTCCACAAATAAGTTCACACATTTACTACACGCAGTGTTATTGTTTATATTTAAAGGTTTCAAAGGTGGTACGTTTCTTTTGCGTTTTCGGTCTTTTTGAAGTTGGTCAAAATGGTCAAATTTTTCGGTCAAAATGCCCATTTTGCACTGGCCTTTTTAAAGCCAATATCAAGACATCACGTGCAGCTCATTAAAATTATCAAGTACCCCTTGGCTAATCACTGACAGTCAAAACGGCTGTTCAACAGCTGTGCTATGAAGTGACCATTGAAGGTTCAAGTGACCATCCGTGACCGTTTTGTCTGACAGTGAGGACACTATTGTCCACAAATAAGTTCACACATTTACTACACGCAGTGTTATTGTTGATATTTAAAGGTTTCAAATGTGGTAAGTTTCTTTTGCGTTTCAGTATATATATATATATATGTATGTATATATATATATATATATATATATATATATATATATATATATATATATATATATACCTGGTGTATATATATACCTGGTGTATATATATATATATATATATATATATATATATATATATATATATACATATATATATATATATATATATATATGTATATATATATATATATATATATATATATATTATGTATATATATATATATATATATATATATATATATAAAGACTTGGCATTTAATATGGAATATTTTTTTTGTGGGGGTGAACTTACTTTTCAAGATGTCTTAGAACCAAAAGTTCATTGGAATTATGTTGAAATTATTCTAGATTTTGTTAATGTGACCTTTAAAAGAAACAAAGACCACATTTGTCATTTCGAAACAAATAAATTGATCCTTGAAAGTGATGTAAACTGATATCGAACTCAATTCATGGACAGTACTGTGTTAAACTTCTATACGTTTTCCAGAAGTATCTCTTTATTTTGCACATTAGCCAAAAATGTTTTTAACAAAAACAAAAGTTAAATTACGACTGGGATTACGGACAGTAAAATTACAGTTCAATACTTCGTGTAACCCCCACGAGCATTCAGGAGAGCACGTACACGTTGAGGCATGCTGTTCACGAGATTTGCCAAGGTTTGGACAGGAATCGCTTACCATGCAGTGACAATAGCCTGCTGCAATTCACGCACAGAGGTCGGCTGCTGGTCCAAGTGGTCGATTTGACGCGTTAATTCTGCCCACAAGTTCTCTATCGGATTCATATCCGGAGACATGGCAGGCCACTCCATATGCTCTACACCACGGTCAGCAAGAAAGTGTTGGATCATGCGAGCACGATGAGGCCGTGCATTGCCATCTTGGAAGACAAAGTTTCCTCGAAAGGCTGCACGAGCAAATGGAAGCAATGTTTCTTCCAGAATGGCCCTGTACTTGAACTGGTTCAGGTTTCCATTCAGAACAACCAGGTCAGTTTTGCCCCCTGCATGAAAAGCAGCCCAAACGGTCACCCCACCACCTCCAGCTTGGACTCTTGGCACTATACAATCTTTGTTGTAGGCTTCATGCACTTGTCTGCGCACTCGGACGCGGCCATCTTGACGATAGACCAGAAATCTAGACTCGTCACTGAAGATCACGTGATTCCAGTGTCCTGGCTGCCATTGACGGTGCTCTCTGGCCCACTGCAATCGGTGCTGGCGGTGTTGTCTGGTCAGGCGTGGCTTTCTCAGGGGACGCCTGGCACGATAGCCTGCTTGAACCAGTTGTTGGTTGACTAGCCTTCTGGATACAGGCACATTTGTCAGTTGCTGCCACCCAGCCCTAAGCCTATTAGCTGACTTGGTACGGCCATTGCAGACTAACCGGTGCAGCTGGCGATCATCCCTCCTTGTGGTTCTGCGGGGACGTCCTGGCCTCGGTATTGGAGTAGGGACACCCCTCTGAGCATTTCGTTTCAGGATCTTTGACACCTGACCTTGAGTGATGCCATACTGCCGAGCAATAGCACGCTGTTTCATGCCGTAATTTCGTAAAGCCACCACTCCATGACAAACAGCATTGTCGAGTTGACGGACCATCTCCAAAGGAAGCGGCAATAACTTTTGGAGACGTGCAGCAGTTGTTTTCCACTAATACAGAACGCAACAAACCTTGTATACCCGACTGTGAAGCCAATCATCAAATGCACCTGTCCGTACATTTTGCCACGCCACCTGTGATATAATCCTGTTGTTGACTTCTTGCTGCGACAGACAATCAGTGACATGGTTCTTTTAACAAATAAATCACCAAAGTGTGAAAGAAATTCACCAGATTGATATACTGAGTTAAGAAAGTAAACCCAAGTCAAGACAAAAAAAATTCCATATTAAATGCCAAGTCTGTAGTTGGGCTCGGAACCAAATTGACCTTCACAATGAATGAATGAATGATCGTTTTAAGGCCATTTTCCCCGCTAGAGCGGGGGTTAGCCTTGCGGGCCCCATGACAATCATGGTTCCCTGTTTGAGGCAATGTTTTTATGGCCGGATGACCTTCCTGACGCCAACCCTTGGTCACGCTCTTACGATGCGCAGGGATACGGTGTGCCTATTCTAAATCGGGGTACACACCGTGATCATTCATCCCAGCAAGCTGGTACTCAATTTGCCGACCTCGGAAGGATGACAGGCTGAGTCAACCCCCCTGGCGTTAATTCAGCGATCGACCGGGATTCGAACCCAGGATCCTAGGATCCCAAGCCGGCACCCTGACCGGTAAGCCAACACCAGGTCTTTGTCGCACTCAGGGTGAGGTTAATACGAGTGGGTAACTACACCTAAGTGTCACACATAATGGTAAAATATATCCCTTGTGGAACGGCCTGGGCAGGGCCTGGAGAAAGGGAGGGTGCTGTGTTATGGTTTTCAGAACCTGCACTTGTAAATAATAATCCCTTGTAAATAACTCCCTGTAAATATTCCCATTTGGTAAAGGTCAAAGGTCGCACCCTAGTTAGTCCATATTGCAACACGTAGGGCACCATAGGAACCTCTTCAGTTATTTCATTAGTATGTGTTTCAGGTAAGGCTCTGTTTCCAATAGTTTGACTCTGCGTTGCATTAATCAAATAACATAGGCCCCTTTTCAATCCCGTTCATTTTGCGGCTTGGCCCTCTCCAAATTGTATTATGCGCCTCTGCCAGTCGTAGCCGCCTCAGCGCTCGCTCCAAATGCCATTAACCATGCGGTCAGAGTGGAGAAGAAGGGGGAGGAGTTATCAGAGTGAGGCGTAGCCCTGTTAAGGGCAGAGTCGGTGAGCCCTCGCGACCAACCAGGGCCGAGGCGAGCTCACCGGTGGGTGTGTCCTAAAAGCACGCGGCTTGATACGCGAGCGCGTAATATAAGCGCTCGCGTGGGACTACTTAGAGAGTTGGTCGGCCGGAGAGAGTCGGGGGAGTCGGAGTCTGAGAGTCGGCCTGGGAGAGTGACACCGTTGGAGTGAGAGTGACGAGAGAACGAGATCCATGACGAGAGACGCGGGTGGAGAGTCACGAGTCACGATTCCCCCGATTCACGGACGCAATTCCTCCCCGGTATATTTTTCCCCCCGCATGCAAGGTCCGCTCACGCCGACAATACCAACCGCGCTGCCTGCTGGGTTTCGCCACAGAACCGGAGCCTGAACCGAGGTGGACCGGGGCCGGAGCCAACGCTGGCCCATCTGCTTGGACCTTCCTTCCTGCTATTCCCCTTTCATGTAAGTCTGTTTGTGTTGTCCTGGGCGTGTTAATTAAGACTGTATAAGGTTGCCCTGTGTCTGCTTCTTCTTCTTCCCTTGTACATGCCCTTCTTTCGTTTCCTCTTCGGATTTTTGTACGAATTAATAAATCTCTGTTCTTCCTACCTTTTGGTTTCCTCTCCATCCGATCGTTTTAGTGATTTCTCAATTGAGTATACGTGACACTATTAGAACTGCTCAGAATCGGGTTAGTCTTTTTGCTAACGGCTCGAATCGCGGATTGCTAAACTGCTCGGCAATTTCCACCTGTCCGTGGTTCGAGCGGGAGTTATTTCCCTGCTTCACGGAGGGATTGGCACGCAGGTATTTGGGAATCCATCTTGACCAATCACCCTGGCCAATCTCGACCGTGGAGGAGCGTTGTAACTTCCATGACTGGGGGAACGGCCAGCTTAAAAGACAAGGGGACTAACCCCCCCCCCCTTGGTAAGGGGAGCGCCGACCCCCGGATCCGTAACAATTGGTGTCAGGAGTGGGATTTGGGCCCGAACCAAATTTTTTATATTGTGGAAAAAAATTTGGTCAATAATTAGGAGCGCCAACATTTTTATTAAAACCCAAATTAAGGTCGTGCCATGGATTAATCAAGGCGATTGGATGCCGGTAGGGGAGAATGAGGAGGTAGAATCGACCCAGGACCCCAGGGAAGAGGTGGGAGTAATGGAGGAGGAGGATAATGAAGGTGTGGTAGAGGGGGTTGCAGGCACACAAAATGGCGGCACCTCACACATGGCCGTGGCAGCCGAGCCCGTGTTACCAGTAGATTGGGGCCTATTTGTGATTTTGCTTCACAATATTGCTTCACAGAGCAATAATATATAGATATATATATATAGAGAGAGCAATTATATATATATATATATATATATATATATATATATATATATACAAACATATAGAGAGCAATAATATTGTTGCGGTTTGTGAATAAAGGCAACCCCCCCCCCCCCCCCCATAGTTAGTTACACCACAACATGTAGCGTATAGTTAGTTATTTCTTATTAAATGTAAAGCATAGTCCCTTTTCCGGTGTTAGGTTGCGTTGATATGCGTTGAGGCTGGCAGGATAATAGTAGGCCTCATCGAAGCCTAAAGTGCCTCGTCATGGGACTAGGCCAGGCCTTGCAGGCCTTTTACCACACCAGCTGCACCGGTTAGTCCGCAATGGCCGTACCAAGTCAGCTAATCGGCTTCGGGCTGAGTGGCAGCAACTGACAAATGTGCCTGTATCCAGAAGGCTAGTCAACCAATGACTGGTTCAAGCAGGCTATCGTGCCAGGCGTCCCCTGAGAAAGCCATGCCTGACCAGACAACACCACCAGCGCCGATTGCAGTGGGCCAGAGAGCACCGTCAATGGCAGCCAGGACACTGGAATCACATGATCTTCAGTGACGAGTCTAGATTTCTGGTCTATCGTCAAGATGGCCGCGTCCGGGTGCGCATACAAGTGCATGAAGCCTACAACAAAGATTGTATAGTGCCAAGAGTCCAAGCTGGAGGTGGTGGGGTGACCGTTTGGGCTGCTTTTCATGCAGGGGGCAAAACTGACCTGGTTGTTCTGAATGGAAACCTGAACCAGTTCAAGTACAGGGCCATTCTGGAAGAAACATTGCTTCCATTTGCTCGTGCAGCATTTCGAGGAAACTTTATCTTCCAAGATGGCAATGCACGGCCTCATCGTGCTCGCATGATCCAACACTTTCTTGCTGACCGTGGTGTAGAGCATATGGAGTGGCCTGCCATGTCCCCGGAAATGAATCCGATAGAGAACCTGTGGGCAGAATTAACGCGTCAAATCGACCACTTGGACCAGCAGCCGACCTCTGTGCATGAATTGCAGCAGGCTATTGTCACTGCATGGTAAGCGATTCCTGTCCAAACCTTGGAAAATCTCGTGAACAGCATGCCTCAACGTGTACGTGCTCTCCTGAATGCTTGGGGTTACACGGTGTACTGAACTGTAATTTTACTGTCTGTAATCCCAGTCGTAATTTAACTTTTGTTTTTGTGAAAATTTTTTTTGGTTAATGTGCAAAATAAAGAGATACTTCTGGAAAATGTACAGAAGTTTAACACAGTACTGTCCATGAATTGAGTTCGTTATCAGTTTACATCACTTTCAAGGATCAATTTATTTGTTTTGAAATGTCAAATGTGGTTTTTGTTTCTTTTAAAGGTCACATTAACAAAATCTCGAATAATTTCAACATAATTCCAATGAACTTTTGGTTCTAAGACATCTTGAAAAGTAAGTTCACCCCCACAAAAAAAAAATTCCATATTAAATGCCAAGTCTGTATATATATACATATATACATATATATATATGTATATACATATATATATTACTAGTGGGGCCACCCATGGGAATCCCACGGGTATGGACGTGCGTGACATTTGGACATCTTGATTTACATACTGCACATTAAATTTTACAAAATGGTTAAAATGGTGTAATGAACACAATATATTTTATTTCACATAATATGTGACCACTCACTCCTCTCCATCCTCACGCCTCTCCAATGCCACTCCTCCTCACACTCCTCTCCAATACCTCCTCACACTCATCTCCAATACCTCCTCACACTCCTCTCCAATACCTCCTCACACTCCTCTCCAATACCTCCTCACACTCCTCTCCAATACCTCCTCACACTCCTCTCCAATACCTCCTCACACCCCTCTCCAATACCTCCTCGCACTCCTCTCCAATACCTCCTCACACTCCTCTCCAATACCTCCTCACACTCCTCTCCAATACCTCCTCACACTCCTTTCCAACCCCTCACACTCCTCTCCAACCCCTCACACTCCTCTCCAACCCCTCACACTCCTCTCCAACCCCTCACACTCCTCTCCAACCCCTCACACTCCTCTCCAACCCCTCACACTCCTCGCCAACTCCTCACACTCCTCGCCAACCCCTCACACTCCTCTCCAACCCCTCACACTCCTCTCCAACCCCTCATACTCCTCCACAACCCCTCACACTCCTCTCAACCCCTCAAACTCCTCTCCAACAACTCACACTCCTCTCCAACCATTCACACTCCTCGCCAACCCCTCACACTCCTCTCCAACTCCTCACACTCCTCTCCAACCATTCACACTCCTCTCCAATCCCTCACACTCCTCTCCAATCCCTCACACTCCTCTCCAATCCCTCACACTCCTCTCCAATCCCTCACACTCCTCTCCAATCCCTCACACTCCTCTCCAATCCCTCACACTACTCTCAAATCCCTCACACTCGTCTTCAATTCCTCATAATCTCCTCCAATCGTGCCTCACTCGCCTCTCCAATCGCGCCTCACTCTCCTCTCCAATCGCTCCTCACTCTCCTCTCCAATCGCTCCTCACTCTCCTCTCCAATCGCTCCTCACACTCCTCTCCAATACCTCCTCACACTCCTCTCCAATACCCCCTCACACTTCTCTCCAATATATCCTCTCCAATACCTCCTCACACCCCTCTCCAATACCTCCTCACACTCCTCTCCAATACCTCCTCACACTCCTCTCCAATACCTCCTCACACTCCTCTCCAATACCTCCTCGCACTCCTCTCCAATACCTCCTCACACTCCTCTCCAATACCTCCTCACAATCCTCTACAACCCCTCACACTCCTCTCCAACCCCTCACACTCCTCTGCAAGCCCTCACACTCTCCAACCCCTCACACTCCTCTACAATACCTCCTCACACTCCTCTCCAATACCTCCTCACACTCCTCTCCGCTCCAATCGGCCCTCACTCCCCGCTCCAATCGCTCCTCACTCTCCGCTCCAATCGGCCCTCACTCTCCGGTCCAATCGGCCCTCACTCTCCAACTCCTTGCTCCTCGCTCTCCAACCCCTATCTCCTCGCTCTCCAACCCCTCGCTCCTCGCTCTCCAACCCCTCGCCCCTCACTCTCCAACCCCTTGCTCCTCACTCTCCAACCCATAGCACCTCGCTCTCCAACCCCTCGCTCCTCTCCAACCCTCCTCATCATTGTTGCAGCAGCATTCTGTGCGGTTCTCCCGTCTCGTGCGGTCTCTGTGCGGTTCTTGCTACATCCTGTTAAAGTCTGCATTGACGTTCGTCGACGGACTCGTTCGCCCATCTCATTCGTTTTCTTGCTACATCCTGTTCAAGTCTGCGTTCTTCATTGACTGTCGCATTCATTTTGGAAATGGAAGTTTCCACGCAACGCATGAATTGTCACGATCCTCAAGAGGAAGTGTCACGTAATTATCAAATGACAAATGGCAAGTAAATTACATTGTGAAAATTAAAGTTTTCAAATAAACCTATTTAAAGTGTATGTGCACATAACATAACTAATAAAAAAAAAACGAAGAAATATCTCTCGGTAATTTCCTGAAACATATTTTACTTCCGGATAATAATGTTGAATGAAATAAGAAAGAACGAAGATATATATGTCGTTTTTGTGCCGACTCATAAAACGTAAAAGTAATATATCTTAACGGAAAAGAAAAAGCGAATTTTTAATATATGTCGACATTTTCCCCGAATGTTATTTTAGGCGCTGTATTTTCGTGTATCATCGTGGCGCGATTTTTATAAATATATCTCGGCAATTTCCCGTGTGTGGGTGAATGTTCTCAATTATTTCTGACACCGAGTCTAAAACCATCGATAAAAATTAAATCAGATGGTGAATTCGAGATAAAATCGTGAGGGGGACTCAATGAATGGGCTTTAGTGTACAGGCCTTTGAGAAATCATTTCGTTCTATAAACGGAAACATTCTTGGGATTCTCTTCCCGTTTTTTTTCAACCGAGTCTAACACTATGTTAGCGACTGTTAAAAATGAAATGATATATCGAATTAGAAATTAAATAAACCTGTGTGAGAGAGAAAAACAGCATGGGCCTAACTAAACAGGCCTCAAAGCCATTCGAGGTAATAAAATGGTGGATATTTGTTTACATGAAGCCTCTCCAAGAATGGGTGGAGCTATGGGTGGAGCTACACTGCAAACGGAGTAAGCCACACCCCCGGACAGACGGACAGAATCACCTACGCCTATTATAATATAGATTGCTCTCTCTCTCTCTCTCCATATACAGTCACGTGAAAAAGTAAGTACACCCCATTTAAAGTTTTGACTTTTTCAACATATTTCAACATACAGCTATTTGATCTTCATTTCAACAATATTGACAGATAAAGGTGATATAATATAACAAATATCATGAAACATTTACATTTCGTAGTCCATTGTATAATTTAAATAAACATGAATGCAAATTTCACATGTGGAAAAAGTAAGTACACCCTTGGCTCTAATAGGTGGTATTGCCCCTTTGGCAGAAACAACCTCAAGTAGGCGTTTCTTATAACTGTCTACCAGTCTCTGACATCGACTGGGAGAAATTTTTGCCCACTCCTCAATGCAGAATTCTTTCAGCTGTGTGATGTTTGAAGGGTTTCTTGCATGCACAGCTCGTTTCAAATCCCCCCACAACATCTCGATGGGATTTAGATCCGGGCTTTGACTTGGCCATTCCAGAACCCTCCATTTCTTTCTTTTCAGCCATTCCTTGGTGGATTTACTGGTATGTTTAGGGTCATTGTCATGTTGCAAGGTCCACTTTCGGTTGAGCTTCAACTTTCCGACAGATAGCCTCACATTATCGTCAAGCACCATCTGGTACAATGAAGAATTCATAGTGGATTCTATGATGGTGAGCTACCCAGGCCCTGATGCAGCAAAGCTGCCCCAAACCATAATATTTCCACCACCATGCTTTGCAGTTGTTATCAGGTTCTTGTGGTCAAATGCTGTCTTTGGTTTTCGCCAAACATGTCTTATGGTACTGTGGTCAAATAGCTCTACCTTTGACTCATCTGTCCAGAGCACATTGTTCCAGAAGTGCTGGTCTTTGCCTCGGTGTTCATTGGCAAACTTTAGTCTTGCCCTGATGTTCTTTCTGGACAGCAAAGGTTTCCTCCTGGCACACCTCCCATGTAGATGAAATTTGTGCAGCCTCTTTCTAATGGTAGACTCGTGTACTTTGACATCAACAGTGGCAAGAGCTACCTGTAGGTCCCATGATGACATTCTGGGGTTCTTAGAGACTTCTTTCAGCATCTTGCGGTCTGCTCTTGGGCTGAACTTGCTGGGGCGGCCTGGCCTGAACAAGTTGGCAGTTGTTTGGAATCTTCTCCACTTGTAGATGATCTTCCGGACAGTCGAATGATTGATTTCAAATTGTTTGGAGATCTTTTTAAATCCCTTCCCAGACTCGTAGGCATCTGTAACCTTCTTTCTGAAGGCCTCAGAAAGCTCTTTTAATCTAGACATGGTGACCCCGCACACTTCAACAACAAAATGCAAACCAAACTAAATGTCTGAGGTTTAAATAAGACGGGTTCCTCCAAGATCCTCTCTAAGGATGTTCTAATCATTTGCCCCTGAACTGGTGCACCTGATTCTAATTTTAGGTGTTTGAAGTAGTGATAAATGTAGGGGTGTACTTACTTTTTCCACATGAAAAATTTGCATTTATGTTTATTTAAATTATACAATGGACTACAAAATATATATATTATTTCTCTCTATATATATATATATACACTACCGGTCAAAAGGTTTAGAACACCTCAATTTTTCCAGTTTTTTATTGAAATTTACGCAGGTCTGGCAGACCCAAAGCCACAACAGAATCAGAAGACAAGTTTCTGAGAGTCAACAGCTTGCGTGATAGGCGGCTCACAGGACAACAGCTTCAAGCACAGCTTTACACTGGTCGAAGTAAGCAAGTCTCACTTTCAACTGTGAAGAGAAGACTTCGAGCTGCAGGTTTGACAGGTCGAGTGGCAGTAAGAAAGCCATTGCTAAGATGGCAAAATAAGAAAAAGAGGCTTGCCTGGGCCATGAAGCACCTCCAGTGGACTACTAAAGACTGGAAGAAGGTCTTATGGACCGATGAATCAAAATTTGAAATCTTTGCTTCATCACGCAGGGTTATTGTACGCCGTCGAGTAGGCGAAAGGATGGTTCCTCAGTGTGTGACACCAACTGTCAAACATGGAGGAGGAAGCGTGATGGTCTGGGGCTCTTTTGCTGGATCCAGAGTCGGCGACTTGCACAGAGTGACTGGAACCCTGAACCAAAAGGGCTACCACAGCATTTTGCAGTGCCATGCAATACCCTCTGGTATATGCCTCGTTGGTCAGGGGTTCATCCTGCAGCAAGATAATGACCCTAAACACACCCCCAGGCTATGTTAAAACTACCTTCGAGGAAAGGAACAAGACGGGAGACTTCAAACCATGGAATGGCCAGCACAGTCTCCAGACTTAAACCCCATCGAGCTGGTTTGGGATGAACTGGACAGAAGGGTGAAAGCAAAGCAACCTACAAGTGCAACACATTTGTGGGAACTTCTGCAACAGTGTTAGGAAGAACTTCCCGAACAATATTTGATTTCCATTGTCGAAAGAATGCCACGAGTGTGTTCGGCGGTTATATTTGCAAAAGGTGGCTACTTTGCTGAGTCAAAAATTTAAATTAAATTTGTTAAGCAAAATTATTCTATGATTTCTTTTTTTATTTATCTCCAATTGTTTATTAGCGCTGAGGAAGTGCCTCTAGCGAATGACTTCCAGCTAGTGTAACGCGAATTCCTGTCACAGGAATTCTGAGATCATATAAGTGTGACGTGGCAGTTCCTGATTGGTTCGTGTTGGGGAACCCCTTCTCGCTGCCGACGTGACGTAAATTCGCGCACGCGCACTGGTGAAGCGCGAGATTCGGCCCAAGGTTCTTATTATTATTATTATTATTATTTTTGTATACAAGATCGAGGCTCGAACCATGATCGAGGCTCGAAATTCCATGCCCGAACCTCAGCGCAATCCAAGAGGATTCACTTGTTTATTCTATGCTTAATTTCAGAGTACATTGAGACATTAAACTGCGTAAATTTCAATAAAAACTGGAAAAAATTGAGGTGTTCTAAAACTTTGACCGGTAGTGTATATATTATTGCTCTCTATTGCTCTATTGCTCGCTCTCTCCCTCTCTCTCGCTCTCTCTCTCTCTCAAAAAAAAAAAAAAAATATTGTTGCGGTTTTGCTATAAAGGCAAACCCCCTTTAGTTAATTGCACGACAACCTGTAGCCTGCAGTAGTTAGTTATTTCTTATTGAATGTAAAGATTAGCCCTTTCCCATTGTGTAGTAATCAAGACCAATATGCGTTGAGAGTAGGCAGGATTTCAAACCTTTGTGTGGTTGAAAGAAGACATTTTTAATGAGCAGGAAGGCGTGGCCAAAAGAACAGGCCCACGTGACCAATAACGGGTCGGGAACACGTCACCAGCAAGCGACCAATGGGGTATGAAACCTCCCCGAATGAAAGGGGGAAGGAGGACTGAAACCTTCATTGGGGGAGGAGGGATTGAAGGCCAGCACGTGACCAACCTCAGCCAATGGGAGGCTGTGGAACATTCGAGAAGCTTTTCGGGTGTGATAAAAACCCCTGCTGATCGCATTTCCAGCCTCTTGCTCTGTGGTGGGGCAGATATGTGCTGCAATTGTTCACTTTCTGTTAAAAGCACCAAATTTGGCATGAGGACTGTTTTCAAGGGGTTCATACAAATTAGATATAGTGCCATCACCGAAATTCACGTTAAGTGACATTAAGATGATGTTTTCAAAATGGCGGCCATTTTGAACCGGAAGTGAAATTGACTCGTCAGAAAACCTCTAAATATTTATAACTTGGCTGAAAAACATAATCAAATGCACAACACAACTCAAATTTCACATAAAAATCAACGCCGTTATTTGATGGGCCCTTCGGGTGCGCGTCACGCTTGTGGCCTTGAGAAATGATTCTGCTGTTCCTGGCGTTGCAACGTTTGCATCTGCAAGGGACACTGTCCATCCACTACGTTCAAGCCACTGTCCTATCACCTTCAAAAACGCCATCTCAATATGGAGACCACCAAACACTATCACGAACTTATCATCGCCGTAATTGTCACGCCATGTCCACTGAATGTCTTTGGCTACAGCATATAAGGGCTGATCAAAGGTGATCACTGGAACTTGACCGGGATTCAAGTGATTAACAGAAAGCTTTATCACATCCATGGCATGTCTTATCATAGCAACTGGTTTGGCTTGATCAAGGAAGAGTGGTAACAGCGCTGAAATGGCGACTGAAGTGGGTGGCGTACAGGATGGTTGAGATGAGTGGAAAGCGGCCCAAGAAAAGTTTGTCTTTTCTCCTACACTGTCATGGTTAAGCACGATGGCGCTGGACTGCTCGAGCCATTTAGACTCATCTTTCAGGCCGCGAGCAAAGGAGCTTTCATCCGATTTGATTTCCGAGGCTGTAGCTGGAAGCTGGGCCTTACCTGCTGTTGCTGGCACTGGGATAGCATTGGTGTATGCTCCTGGCAGTTCCTTTATAGATTTGCCGGTATCATGTGATGAAATATTGATAGGTGCTCGCTTGGTCCCAGGAGCATCTGCCGATGGATGTTGAAACAAAGATATCCCAGTGCCGTGAAAGGAATATTTTGCCGTCGTCGAACTCGGGTTGTGGTCAATATTGTCCATGGCAGCCGTTGTGAAAAGACCCAAGCGGAGATTTGACGGACACACAGCACCCTCGTCCCAGTAACGGCGACACACTTCATTTCCAAGATCTGTTGAGATGCTCAAAACTCTATCGTATGAAATGGAGATTCCTAATTGATGTAAGGTCCCCACAAGATCACGGCTGCGAGTCTTGGCATGAACAGAACACAAGATCCCTACATAGACTGGGAGAGGAGACTCACGAGATTTGTTTCACCGTTCCCACTTAACTTCTCTGTCACGGCGACGAAGATAAGTATTGTACTGCACCAGTTGTGCGATGGTAAGAGCAGCCTGTCCTTTTGATATGCTATCGGCTTGGCCTTTGATGTTTGGCCCATAAAGGATCATGTTAACAAGGGATAACAAGGATGCCGGGATAGAGCTCGCTTGACAGTTTTGTTCAAAGGATCCATTAAACGAGTACTTATTTGTAATTTGAATATTTGTAATAAGGGCCGGACCCTTATTTGTAATGTCTTTACGAACGATCGCTGCTGTCTTCGCAAGATGTATGGCCTCATCATCAAAATCTTCCTTGTGGACTTTATGCAGTGCATCGCCAATGTCCTCTCGAAAAGCTAAATAGATATCACGTCCCTTGCTGTAAGGGTAGAGTTCAGGTACCTGAAGAAGAAGACGTTCCTTGAGGCGCGAAGTGTTCACCCATGTAGTAGTTTCCTTACCGAGCTGCTCCAAGCAGTTTGTGTACATCCTTGCCAGGTCTGCAAGCTTAAATGTCGGCAGCTCTCCACCACTTGAGCGCAACTCTTCAATAAAAGTAACAAGCTCCGCCAGTGCAATGCCATCCAGATGATGAGGCATCTCGCTCTCAGTCATCTTATCCCTTTTGGCATACTCTGCGTTCCTGTACAGTGTACAGTATTGATGAACACTGAGCGTGATAACGTGCCTCGAGTGCGATCAGATCTCCACAGCCAAGCTTAGCTAACAGTTTTTCATCATTTAGCTCAGATGCGCATTCACGGACTCGAGCATCTATAGTCAGGTTCACTATGTCAATAAATTATATTTCGATCAAAATCATGGTAGATTAGCAAACCTATACATTTTTGGAAAGGTTATAGCATAAGGAAACTAAAAATCAATGTTTACATTTGGAGAGATACCTGTATGGCGGCCATTTTGGATTTTCAAAATGGCCACTGTAAAATACATATTTTGTTCTATTTCTGCCTCTAATTACCCTAAAAACTTTAAAAAATATACTAAACCTATATTTTCAGGGACAAGGAATCCAATGAAAGTATCAAATTAGTGCTATGGGGAATGTTAAGACACGAATCAAAGGTTTTGAATTGCAAAATACTGTCTTTATATTCGCGATAAGTTGCATAATCAAATCCATGTTATCATTTTGTACAGGCAGTTAATAACATCAAAATGTGTCACAATAATTCATATCACCAAACATACACAGGAAGTCAGCAAAATCATATATACACATGCAGTCAGTATAACTTCACATCTACACAGGCAGTCAATGACAAAATATACACAGGCAGTCAATGGCATCAAACATACACGATTACAGAATATGCCATTTAGAGTTCGTCATCACTGTCCTGTGTGTCGTATCCGACAATATAGTCCGCATCGTTTTCACAGTCCGTTCCACACAAGCAAAGGTCGGTCAAATTGATTGGCAAATAGAATTGGTCGAATGGTCGATCGAATCGAATTCGATGAATCGAATCGAATCGAATCGATCGAATTGGTCGAATGGTCGAATGGTCGATCGAAGCGATTGGTCGAATGGTCGAATTGGTCGAATGGAATTGGTCGATTGGTCGAATTGGTCGAATTGGTCGGAATTGGCAAATGTAAACATTGATTTTCAGATTTTCCATGTAATAACGTTTCCAAAAATGTATAGGTTTGCTAATCTACCATGATTTTGAACGAAAAAACATAGTGAACCTGACTACTAGCCCAAGTGTCGAGACTCTGTGTAGACTGTAGAGGCTGATTATCAGACTCGCATAAAAAACATGAAGGACTAGTGTCTTTTGTATAAGCACTGGCATTCAAACGAGTAAACTTTTTACCAGCTAGCGACTCATCTTGGGATTAAGTTTTTATTTTTTCAGCTCTTTTCAGCTTGGTTGAGTTGAAAAGGGCATAACAGCTTCTATGCCAACGGGCCTTATGCTTCGAGAACGTATCCGCAATTCCTTCTCCTTCATCCAATCGGGATAGGCATATTTCTCTGGCCATGCATCTGAGATTAGCAAACTTCTCTATAATTGCCTGCCAAAGTCTTATATCCGGCACCTACGTCTAGGCGTTTTGAGTCTGCAGGGCACTGTAGCAAATCCCCGTTGGATTATTGGCAGATAGCACAAAGCTTCCAGTCAGTCTTTGGGGCTGCATTACTTTTGTGGTCATCCATGAGGCTGCAAATTCCTTTGAACGCAAAGTATTATGGGTAATCGTTAACAGGGGAATTCTGGATGCGGTTTACTTCCGGTTTTCCAATTTAAAAAACCCGCTATTTAAGCACATTTTCGACATTTGACTATACTACGCAACATAAATGTCTCGACAAACATATAATAAATAATTTTTATCATGTTTTAAAGCTATCTACGCTATTTCTAAAGCACTTCCGGTTATATCAATTCTCACTTCCGGTCAAGTTGGCAGCCATTTTGAAAATCGCCCAAAATCTTGATTTAACGGGAAATTTTGAGATGGCACTATATCAGATATTTACCACAACAACTAGTTCTAACATTCCTGAAAAATTGGTGTTTTTAACAGAAAGTGAACAATTTAGGCAAATATCTGCACATATCTGCCCCACTACTGGACTCTTGCTCTGGACTCCTGCTCTTGGATTTTGCTGCGCCACGACACTCCTCTTGCCTTTGTCCTTCGACGACACTCCTGCTCTTGCTTTTTGCGTCGACGCCCGACACCCATCGCTCTTCACCGATCTCTCGCTCTGATCCGGCTGACCTGCAGGCATTGGCCTCTCGCACGACTGACCTGAAGCTGAAGCTTGTCTACATGCGTTGAAGCTCGCCTGCCTGCATTGAAGTTGGCAAGCCGATTGGCAGGGTACAACCCTGGGGAGATTAAATGTGTAATGATGTTAGTGTAGTTAGGATTTTGTGAAGACCCCTTCGCACCATCCACAACCATCCCCAAGGGGGTGAATTTCACACCACGGGACTCAATGTTTGATTGGTAAGATTCATCACGACGTGAGTATGAAACATTGTGTTCATGCCGCCTTTCCTTTCTGGGAGAACCTGGGGAGAGTTGGGGACGAATTAGGCATAAAGAGGAGACATGGGAGACAAGACGTAGAGACGAATTGTAAATACAAGGAGGGCTAGGGTAGTGTAGTTAACGGTGGGAGCACGTACGGGTAGGGCCAGGCTCGAGTTCACTCTGTCGGCATTCCTCTCACCCACTTGTCGTACCTTTGTTTTGCATGTGCCACCGTGCCCTTTCCTTGTGCTCGTTGCGTTTTCTCTTCCTTCCCGATCCAGGACCATCACGAGGACTCACCTTGCCGTCGCAGCATCTTGCTGCCATCCATCACTCACTCCCATCATCCCATCATTCACCCATTATGGACCACTAGCTGTGTGGCCCCACCCATTTTCTGTTTCACCTCTTGGCTGCCCCATCATCTTGCTACATGGACCACCTGTTGGGTGGCACTGATGCCACACATGGATCACCTGTTGGGTGGCATCGACGCCACACATTTGGACCACTTGTCAAGTGGCTCAGCTCATGAAATAAAAAAAGTGATCCATGTGTGCAATTATGAAGATTTAGATGGCCCTGATCTTGAAATGGCCTGTATGCCGGTCAGGACCAGCTGGTTTTGTTAGCCCGCCTACCAAGGCCAGAAGCCAGAAGATAACGCCAGCAACAAATTCTCCATTCTGTATTGTCTATTCCTCGAGTCCAGGTCCTGGGTCATAGTTTTTGTAAATAAATTGTGTTTAGTGTAAAATGTAAAAATGTTGCCCACCGGTTGGTTATGTGTTTAGTTTCAAAATTCTGGCAATACGCCAACAGTATAAGGTTGTGGTAGTTTCTCAACGCATTAGGAGGGACATATATAGTTTAAAAATCTAAATTTGAGAGTCTAAAATCTAAAACCAAAAAAATCTAAAAATCTAAATGTAATTCAAAACACCTCACCACCACGTAAATCAAAACACCTCACCACCATGTGATTTTAAAACACCTCACCACCACGTCATTTAAAAACACCGCACCACCACATAATTCAAAATACCTCACGACCACGTGATTCAAAACCACCACAACGTTATTAAAAACACTTCACAACCACGGAAACAAAAGTTTGAGGGAGTCGTTAAGTGTCAACACAGACACAGCCCAGATGTGTAGATATATAGATAAATGACTGGACCCGAGTTGCCGTTTTGTCATGGTTTAAACCAATCATAATTCAAACAATTATTTTGCACAAATGTATTTGTAATATACGTGATATCACATTTTATAAACAATTGAAGTTGAAAAAAAAAAATTCCCCCAAAAATTCCCAAAAAAAAAAAAAAAAACAAAGGAAAATTTTTCAATAAAAATACCCTTAGGACATACCGACGGGAGAGATATGTGCATACCAGAAGTTTGGTACGATTTCACAAAAGTTTGAGAAAGTAGTTCAGTGACAAGACAACACAAGACAACACAGGACAGGACAGACGCTGCACAGATAGATATATATATCTATATATATCTAAAACACAGTTTGTGTGTGTGTGTGTGTGTGTGTGTGTGTGTGTGTGTGTGTGTGTGTGTGTGCATGTGCGTGTGTAATGTTACCGATAGACTCCGAAACGGAGAGGCTCACGTGCTTGATATTTGGCATAGACATGGCCATTGAGCCTGGGACGAACATGGCCGAAACAATATTTGACGAGATCCATATTTTTTATTCATATTTACCTCAGCGCATTTCAGCGAAGTACCTACTAATCTCACTATCTCAGCCAGTGCGAGCAGCTCGCTGATTCGCTCAGAGCGATCACGTGATGTTCCATCCCCGCCGCTAGACTGATTCGCTCAGAGCGATCACGTGATGTGACCATTGCCATTCACTCCACATAGCCCATAGGTGGAGATGCAGTTACCGGGCGCCATCTTGGTTGGCATTCGATGCTGGGCGATGGTGATTTCCGTCACACGTTTGCACGTAATTCAGAGCGAAAAGTGATCGTGTTTTGTGTCGATTTTTGTCGATTTTGTGCGATATGAATTAAATGTCTTTGATAGGGACCGGTAATTCCGCCAGGGGCGCTGCGCGCACTACTTACGTCACGCCGTGCATGGCACTCTGTGACCGCCGTTGCGGTGCAATGCTTTGCGGGCAAATCGTTTTTATGCCATGGTATGTCATATTTTGGACTTAACCACTCTTCATGACTGATCATGTGACATCTACACACTCATGGCTACCACCGAGACGGATCCTGGTTTCACGTGAGTAATATTTACCATATTTGCTCGATTTTTGAAACCGATGCATGCAAATATCGTGTCTACACCACACCTAAAATATTTTTTAGAAAGAATAAGCACATCTCCCCTTTGAAAGTGCCCCCTGAAGTGTGTCCAGGTGGAATTTCTAAGTCGTAGGTCTTAGCAACTCTCAGCAATCTTTTACCGCATGAATTGCGACTATATACCGCATGGATTGCGACATGGATGATATATATATCATATATATGATATATATATATATCCATATATATTGTTGCGGATATGGGATTTGCATCCATCCATATCCGCTTGTAAATATTCCCCTATTTCCTCAATACTTCCCAACTATCCCCAATCCCCCATTCCCTAGTCCCATTTTCTGTAAACAACACTCTGTAGACCCGACCTCCCCCTATTTCCCCCATTAAATGTCGTGCCCAGGTTCAACGCATCTCATGTAAGACAACTATAGGACATCTTGCTAGTTATTCTTAGTCTATGTCAGTTAAGGACTCGTTTCCATTAATTCTGACCCTTCGTTGCACCAGAATGTGATTGTATGGCACCGTTAGGAAGTTTAGGACCTCCCAATACCTCCCCGCAGCTCTTCCTCACAGTTCAACAACAACAACAACAACAACAACGAGCGCAGGAAGTGCACGTCCTCACTCCGGCTTGGTTGGTAGGGGGTGTTGGGAGGGCACCAGGCCTTTCCAACGAGCCGCCATCAAACATGTGCTCGACGGGGTTACCAAATAGGGGCTCCCTGTCAGCTCCTCGTCAAGGGCGGAGCCCGGTAACCCCCGCACCCAATGGAAGCAGCGGACCGGCCCCAGTGGGGCGGAACCAACCAGCCGAGGGCGTGTCACTCCCGGCTGAGCATGCGCGGTGAGAGGGGCGTGACTTCAGATGCGCGCTGAGCTTGAAGCAAGAAAGACGTCCCCTCCGAGCGCTGTGAGGCCTCCCCGCATCTTCTGGACCGTGCTTTATCCTGTCCCCGAGCCAAGGTGCACCTTGTGCTATCGACCTACCTGTCCCTTTCTGCCATCAATCCCTGTGTAAGTCTGCCTTGTTCCGTTTGTCTGTGGTCTGTCTGGGATAAGATAAGACGGTAATTAAGTGCCCATCTCTTCTGTGTCTTTACCTCACTGCCTTGTAATCTACCCCTTTTCTCCACCACTGTAATTATACCCTCCACCGGAGGTCTTGAGAACTGTACCCCTTGCGTCGTTTCCTCTTTCCCAGTCGTCGTGTCCTTTCTATCATTGATTTGGCATAGCGCGATTTGGCCAACGTCTGGGTGAATCGGGTGAGTTGGGGAAGAATCGGGGGAACTGTTCGGTCGCGGTAATACCAACCGCTCGGTAAATAACACCTTTAACCGCGTCCGCAACAATTGGTGTCAGGAGTGGGATACGGACCCGAAGCGCGCTTAACGCGCTCAAAATTACAAGTCACCGAAATTTGATTTTGTTTTACAAAAAAAACCAGAATTTTGAAAGTCGAGCTATGGGAGATCAAGACGGCTGGGTTCCGGTAGAGGAGAGTGAGGCAGGGTCGATCCAGGACCAAATTGAGGGACATGAGGAGAGCGAAGCAGTGAGGGCGGCAGGTTCGCAAAATGGCGTCCTCATGCACGAGGTTACGGGCGCGCAAAATGGCGCCTCGCAGATGGCTACGGCGACCGCGCCCGCGACCGTAGCAGCGCCGCTGGTGGATTTGAACCTTTTTTTTATACAAATGAAGGCCCTTATGGCCCAGAATAGCGAGAAATTGAGGGAGGACATGGGGGCCAATAGCCAACGGTTAGAACAAAGGATGGGGGCCAATAGCCAACGGTTAGAACAAAGGATGGGGTCCAATAGCGAGAAATTGAGGGAGGACATGGGGGCCAATAGCCAACGGTTAGAACAAAGGATGGGATCCAATAGCGAGAAATTGAGGGAGGACATGGGGGCCCAGATCGGAGGGTTAGGGAGTAGAATAGAGGGATTAGGAAACAAATTTGAGGGACTAGACAACAAATTTGAGGGATTAGACAATAGATTAGGGGAAATACAGGAGGGGTTAACGGGGGTAGAAAACAGAATGGCTGCTCAAGAGAATCAAATGGAAGGGATGAAAAAGGGGTTGGAGGGGTTAGAAAACAGTATGGAAGGCAAATTGAGGGACATGAGGGACCAAGCAGAAAGGGAAGTTAAACAAATGGGGCAGCAGATAGAGGGGGTCAGAATGGGGGTAGAAACTAAATTGGATGCTCACAGGGAGGAAATGGAGCAGATGAGGGTGGCATCTGGGCAGGAGATGCAAGTGATGGGAGAGGAGATCAGAAGAGGTGTGAGTGAGGAGGTCGGGGGAGTGCGCGAGGAGGTGAGGCACTGTGAGGAGCGCATGGAGAAGGAGGTGAGAAAGGGGACTGTAAAATTGCAAGGTGGTATAGAGGAGTTGGTGCTGGGAGTAGAACAGCTGACAGTGGGACAAAAGGAGTTGGGGGACCAGGTAAAGAAGAACACAGCGGTAATAGAGGGTTTAAAATCGACACAGAAGGAGATGAAAAAGGACGTAGGGGTAATTAAAAAAGAGTGTCAGACGGTACATGAGGACCTGACGAGGAAAATGAACAAGGTGGTAGAGGTGATGGAGGTTAAAGAGCGGGAGGTGCGGGAGCACATAGAAAAAAATAAGGTGGAGTTAGAGGAAGAACTTAAGGGGGCGCACGAGGAGATGAAGGAGGTGAAGCAGAAATTAGAAGAAGTGGAAGAAGGGGTGAGCGAAATTAAGAAGCGACGGAGAGAGGATAAGAAAGAGATAAAAGAGGAAGTAAAAGAATTGGTCCAAAGTCTGTGTTCGGATCGTGATGATGTGCTCATTAACCGGATGAGGGATTCGCAGGTGATGGAGGAGAAGCGAAGAGAAAGAGGACCCGGTGTAAGTGGTGACCAATATGGTCGTGCGTATGATGCGCCAGGTGATTTAATAAGCTTGGGGGTCGAGATGGACCCGGATGTTCGTGAGAGGCCAAGAGTGAGGTGTATGGCTGGTCCGGAGTGTATGGAACGAGGGTGCGAGCGAGAGGGTCCGGTGATGGGAGAGGTGCGAGGTGTGAGTGAGCAAAGTTGTGGTGGTATGGAATGGGTAGCGGGTTGCGGAAGCGTGACCCATGCATCGACACCAACAGGGGTAGTCCTTAGCGGGACGAGCAGCGTACGCGAGCCCCCGGTGATTTGTGTGCTGCAGGGACTGGAGGGAATCGGTGCTGCGTCGGTCCCGCAAGGACTGGCGTGCACGATTCGTGCCTCCGGCCCCCACACTGTATGGTTGGCGCCGTATGGCGGCAAGGGCGGTCGGCCGGGTTCGAGGGGAGGTTTGGGTTTTCGGAGCCACGCACCTTCTCGGGTGAGGTGCCCGGACCGTGGCCGGTTGGGTCATCGTGCGTGGGACCGAAGGGCCCGGCGCAGGGATGGAGCCCGGCACTTGGGCCCATCAATCCTTCCCCCCTCGGATCGTCAGTGCTGGACGGACACCAGATACAGGCGACCAACCACCCGCATGGATCGCTCGGCCCTTCGAGGCCGAGCTGTGACAAAGCACCTCCGTAGATGGGGGCTCATAGTGTAGAAGACTGGGGGCAGTAGTGTAACCCACGTGGGGGAATGGTACTGACCATTCCTCCCACGGGAGGGCAAATGCGCTATAGTTTATGGGGTGGCTATGACAACCGAGCCAGGGAGGGCTTGGTTATATTGATAGGGACTAGAGGTGACAATAGGTGACAAGATTTAAGTAAGAGACTTGCTACCTGTAGTGGGGACGTAGTAGCTTAGTGTTTGATAATGACGTGGGAGCGCTGAGTGTAAGGGAAGACGGAGGAGCGCGAGTTTTAGAAGGGAGTAGACAGAGCAGATGATGCAGTGTGAATGGAAGTGCTGGTGAGCAGCTTCAAATGAGGCATCGGTGAGGCAATGCTCTGAGGTGTGTGTGAGTGTACAAGTGATGAATGAGAGAGCATTGCGGATGAGTGTCATGGTGAGTAGTGAGTGTTGTGGATCAGCGCGAATGCGCTTGGGGGAGAGAAGGGTGCAGGCGGCACCAAGTATGAGAGCACAGGTGTGCAAGTACAGGTGTGTGGAATATATGGAGCAGAGAATGAGTGGTGTGGAGAGAGTTGGAGTAAGTGGTACGGAGTGGTGTGCGTCGTGCGAAGGTGTGGATGGGGGAAGAGTGGACCCCCATCACGGATACCCGGGGCAGGTAGTGTAAGTGTTAGGTAGAGGGTATAGGTAAATTGTGGTTGGATATTGGCATCTGTGGTGCGGGTGGAAGAATGATGATTGGATGGGTGCATTAGTGTTGTGGAAATGGCTGGGCGTGTAGCCTGTTAGTGTGTGTAGTTGGTTTGGGCACTCCACCACTGTGAGGATGTCGGCCAGGTGAGGCCACAGGTGGGCTCTGGGAGCCGGTAGTTGTGGATGGGGCCCGAGGATCCGGAGGACGGACCCGGGTAGCCCAGTGCCAGAGGGCACCAAGGGGTGACAGAGCCAGGAGGGGCCTTCCCCAGTTAGATAGGTTAGGTAAGGAGCAGGTAAGCTCGGGTGGCAACTACAGTGGTAGAGGTGTGCAGGTGGGTAGACCTGCTGGGAGAGCTACACGTCGCAGCCCAGAAATTGTGCAAGGGCACCGGGAGATGAATCGGGGGAGTGAGACCCCAAATTGAGAAGCACCACAGTTTGGTCAATGGGAATTGGTTTTTAGAACCTATAGTGTAAGTTGGCCAATGGATTGGCAGGGAAAGACCCCGGGTAATGTAAAGTTGTTAAAGTCATTTAGGAAATAGTTAGGATTGATGAACCTGACGCACCATACGCAGCCACTTACCTGAGGTGATGCTGATGACTCCACACCTGTGTTTTCTTTGTTTTGTGTTGCAGGAAAGGAGAATTGCTGTTTGGATTTGTGAGATGCATCACGACGTGGATGAGACATTGGGGTGATTCCATCTCTCCCTCCTTAGGAGGGACTGATGATGAATTGGTGATGGCAGATTTTGATGTTGAGTTGGAGATGGCAGATTTTGATGAGAGTTGGAAATGGCAAATTTGATTGGTTAGGAGGGAGAGAAGACGAATTTGGTTTATGGGAGGAACGGGGAAGACAGTAGGGACGTTGTTGATGTGTAAAGTAGATGTTTATGGGTAGTGTTGTGTTTTGTGGATACAGTAAGGGGTAAGGGAGGGGCAATGTAGGTTACCTGGTGGGGGGGGGGGGGCGTACAGTAGGAACGTACCTGTCTCACCTGGTTCCCATGTGCCCCCAGTGTGCATTACCTTGTATTGCGTGCACTTTTGCGCCCTTACCACCTTACTCACTTGTCTTCTTTTGTCTCCCACCTCCGAGGATCTGGCTTTGGGGCAGAGAGAGAGGAGAGAGAGGTGCTGGCTCCGCAGTTGTGGGCCTGTACTTCCGCTGCTTACTGCCTGGATCGATACACCATATGGACCGCAATTTTTGTGGCCACCCACAATGGACCGCAGTTCTTTGCGGTCAAGCACCACCCGTGGATGGACCTCTGGGTCAACGTGGCACCTATGCCAGACAGGTGAACCACTTTTAGTTGGCCCCCCTGACGGCCACAATTCAGAAATGGACGCGGTTGGCGCCTTTCTTTATTTCTAAAGAAGCCAGAAGGCCAAGTGCACTCCATGAAGGCAAGACCAGCGGCAGAACATCGGCCGGCTGCGACACCACCGGTGACCATGGACACTTAATTGTGCATTTTTATGAACACTTTATTGGTGCACCGGATGGTGCTGACTGTGCGTAATGGGGTGGTGCTTTTGGTGCTTGGACGGGGTGCTCTGCACATTATTAAAGGCCGTAGGGCCACAGGGCACTCGTGGGTTGGTGTATCGATGCTGGCATGCGTGCTCTCCCTATGCATAACATCTGCATGTGTTCCTTAAAGAACAGGTCCTGGATCGTAGTGTAAATATCAGTGTTGTATAAATAATGCTCCCTACCGGCTATATGTTTAGTTTGAAGACCATTCCGCAATTCGGTTATCCTGTGGGTGTGTTTCTGTTAGGAGAAGGGTGCAATGTCGCAGGGGGACATATTTACTCATTTGTGAACATCTGTAAAACTGTCGCACTCAGGGTTGAGTTAATAGTAGAGGGAACTACATCTCAGTGCCACACTAAAGTAGGTAAAAATTTATCGGGTCGGGACGCCCCGAGGTAGAGAAGGGTGCAGTGTTGCGGATATGGGATTTGCATCCATCCATATCCGCTTGTAAATATTCCCCTATTTCCTCAATACTTCCCAACTATCCCCAATCCCCCATTCCCTAGTCCCATTTTCTGTAAACAACACTCTGTAGACCCGACCTCCCCCTATTTCCCCCATTAAATGTCGTGCCCAGGTTCACCGCATCTCATGTAAGACAACTATAGGACATCTTGCTAGTTATTCTTAGTCTATGTCAGTTAAGGACTCGTTTCCATTAATTCTGACCCTTCGTTGCACCAGAATGTGATTGTATGGCACCGTTAGGAAGTTTAGGACCTCCCAATACCTCCCCGCAGCTCTTCCTCACAGTTCAACAACAACAACAACAACAACAACGAGCGCAGGAAGTGCGCGTCCTCACTCCGGCTTGGTTGGTAGGGGGTGTTGGGAGGGCACCAGGCCTTCCCAACGAGCCGCCATCAAACATGTGCTCGACGGGGTTACCAAATAGGGGCTCCCTGTCAGCTCCTCGTCAAGGGCGGAGCCCGGTAACCCCCGCACCCAATTTAAGCGGCGGACCGAACCAACCAGCCGAGGGCGTGTCACTCCCGGCTGAGCATGCGCGGTGAGAGGGGGGTGACGTCAGATGCGCGCTGAGTTTGAAGCAAGAAAGACGTCCCCTCCGAGCGCTGTGAGGCCTCCCCGCATCTTCTGGACCGTGCTTTATCCTGTCCCCGAGCCAAGGTGCACCTTGTGCTATCGACCTACCTGTCCCTTTCTGCCATCAATCCCTGTGTAAGTCTGCCTTGTTCCGTTTGTCTGTGGTCTGTCTTGGATAAGATAAGACGGTAATTAAGTGCCCATCTCTTCTGTGTCTTTACCTCACTGCCTTGTAATCTACCCCTTTTCTCCACCACTGTAATTATACCCTCCCCCGGAGGTCTTGAGAACTGTACCCCTTGCGTCGTTTCCTCTTTCCCAGTCGTCGTGTCCTTTCTATCATTGATTTGGCATAGCGCGATTTGGCCAACGTCTGGGTGAATCGGGTGAGTTGGGGAAGAATCGGGGGAACTGTTCAGTCGCGGTAATACCAACCGCTCGGTAAATAACACCTTTAACCGCGTCCGCAACAATATATATATATATATATATATATATATATATATATATATATATATATATATATATATATATATATATATATATATATATATATATATATATAACCCCCATACTGATGTTGACAAACGAGAACGGATTGTGGATGCAAGTCTGGTAAGGTGTCAGTGTGGACGTGAGTTCGGATCCATCAGAGGGTTGAGGATCCATCAGGCCAGGAAAGGGTGTGGGAGTGATCGTGTGGGAGATGTATGTCTATGGGGTGATGGTGTGCATGTGGAGGCAGGGCAGGTTCGATAGAAGTGTGGGTGTGTACGTGAGTTTGAGTCGGAGAGGATTGCATATCCATCAGAGCCTAATGGGGTGTGTGCGTAAGGTGGGTGAGGAGGAGGTACAGCAACGCAGTGCCTTTGAAAAGGGGACATGTAAGACGGCCAGGAGAAACAGCCAGGTAGCAAGCCACAGTGTTGTATGTCCTGGGGTTGTACTTCAGCAGGGAAAGGATGTGAGGAGGAGAGTGAAATGGCCAGGTATGGGAGAAAGGGAAGTATGGGAGAGAATGGATGGAGTGATGTGTGGGGCGCTTCATAGGTTGAAAGGAAGGGTGGAAGATAGATTGAAAAATATGAATGAGATTGTGTTTGAGTATGCATGTGTCACGTTTGGAGTGAAAGAGTGTGTAGAGAGGGGTGAGAAGGAGGCATTTTTGAGCAGGAGGCAGAGGGAGATCCATGAGTTGAGAATGGAGTTGAGGAGTTTGAATGGAAGATGGAAGAGGGCTGTGGAAGGGGAGAGGAATGGGCTTGAGGTGTTGACGAAGCAGGTGAGGATGAGGTTGGTGAAGTTGAAGAGAGTGGAAAGGATGAAGAGGCGAAGAAAGGAGAGGCAGTGGAAGAGAAAGAGGTTCTTTGAGAAGCCTTTTCAGTTTATGAAGGATCTGTTGGAGCCGTCTCGATTTGGTGTACTGAAGGTACCAAAGGAAGAGTTGGAAGGTCACCTGTGTGCCACGTACGCAGACACAAGGAGGAACGAAGTGGTGGAGGACATCGAAGGATTGGTGAGACCGACAGAGCCAGGTGTTCCATTTGATTTGTCAGAGCCAAAGATGTCTGAGATTGAGGCAGTTTTGAGGAAGGCATGGGCGGCATCAGCTCCAGGACCAAGTGGAGTGCCATACAAGGTGTTTAAGAGTTGTGTAGGCATCAGTCAGTATCTGTGGAAGGCTCTGAAGGTGGTATGGAGGCAAGGAGTGGTGCCCAGTCAATGGACTATGGCAGAAGGAGTTTATATTCCAAAGCAGGAGGAGGCTGTGACACTGGAGCAATTTAGACCAATATCATTGCTCGATGTAGATGGGAAGATATTGATGAGTGTCTTTGCGGCACGGCTCTCAGGCTTCATCAGAGAGAATGGTTTTGTGGATGGTTCTGTGCAGAAGGTGGGAATACTAGGATAACCAGGATGCATTGAACACTCGGCAATGGTCTGGCAAGTGTTACAGGAGGCAAAGAGGCAAAGGAAGGATGTGGCGGTGGTATGGCTGGATTTGGAGAATGCATATGGGCCAGTGCCGCATGCCTTGATCAGGTATGCCATGGATTTCTTTTGGGTGCCACGGAGATTTAGGGATTTTTTGATGGCATATTATGATCAGTTTTGGATGCGGTTTGCGACACAGTCCTATGTAACAGAGTGGCAGAAGTTGGAAGTGGGGATCCCGATGGGATGTACCATCTCCCCGATTTTGTTTGTGCTGGTTATGGAGTTGTTGATACGTGCGGTGAGTGTACATGGGAAAGAAGTGGAGCTAGCCCCTGGTCAGAGGTTGCCAGCAATGTTTGCTTTCATGGATGACCTGACAGTTGTCCAACAGTCCGCTGATGCAGCAGTGGAGGTACTGGGACGATTGGAAAGGTTGATGGGGTGGGCAAGAATGGGATTTAAAGCAAGAAAGTCGAGGAGTGTGGTAGTGAGACGAGGAGTGGGGGATAACATGCACAGGTTTGAGCTGGGAGGGGAGGTGGTTCCATCATTGGTAGAGGCCCCTGTGAAGAGTTTGGGAAGATGGTATACAGTGGAGTTGAATGATGTGGGAAGAGTGGAGGAGGTCAGAAACAAGCTTTTGAGAGGTTTGAAGAGGATTGATGGATGTGGTTTGCCAGGTAAATTGAAGGTATGATGTTTGAAGTTTGGGGAGATGCCACGAGTATTGTGGCCATTGATGATGTATGATATTGCAATTGGGCATGTAGAGAGGATGGAGGTTGTGGTGAGTGGGTTTGTGAGGAGGTGGTTGGGAGTGCCACGCTGTTTGATGAACATTGCCTTTTATGGTCAGGGTGGAAAACTCCAGTTTCCCTTGACATCATTAACCGAGGAGTTTAAGGTGGTGAGGGTGCGGGAGTTCATGATGTTGTGGGATTCAAGTGATGCAGTGGTAAAGAATGCTCTCCCAGAGAAGAAGGGAAGTCGGAAGTGGAATGCAAGAGCAGAGGTGGACGAGATGGAGGAGCGGTTGCAACAGGAGGAGGTCATGGGGATGGTACAGCATGGGAAGCATGGCTTGGGGTGGATGGAGCATGAGCGATGGGGAAAGGCATGTGTAAAAGAGAGGAGGAAGATGATTGAGAGGGCGGTGAGAAGAAAGGAAGAGGAGGGGAGATATGTGAAAGCAGTCGGTCAGGCACAGCAAGGTGCTTGGACTAAGTGGGAAGGTGTGCGGGTGAGGATATTGAAGTGGCAAGAGATTTGGAGGATGGAGCCAATATTGTTGAATTTCCTGTTGCGGGCAATGTCTGATGTGCTTCCGTCACCAGTAAACTTGAGATTGTGGGGGTTGATGCAAGAGGAGAGATGTTATTTGTGTGGAGGTGTGGGAACGGTGCAGCATGCACTAAATGCATGCTCAGTAGCATTGGCAGCAGGAAGATACAAGTGGCGACATGATCAGGTGCTGGCGGTGGTGGTGCAGATGGTGCAACAAGAGGTGCTGAGATCGAGAGAGAGAAGAGTGGAGAAGAAGACTGATGGGGGAGAGGTGTGGTTTGTCAAAGAGGGCCAAGTGGTAAGAGGTGGAAAGAGGAGGAGGTGGAAAGCAAGAGGGCTGTCAGATACTTGTGATTGGCAGGTGGTGGCAGACCTAAAGCCACAATTGGTATTCCCAGAGGAGATCTGTGTGACAAGGTTGCGGCCTGACATTGTCATTTGGTCAAGTGCAACAAGACAGGTCATCTTAGGGGAGTTGTCGGTACCTTGGGAAGAGAACATGGAGGAGGTGCACGAGAGGAAGAGAGGAAAGTACAGTGAGCTGGAGGCAGAGTGCCGGGAGAAGGGTTGGTGAGTTTCGTGTCAGCCATTTGAGGTGGGGTGTAGAGGGTATATTGGCAATTCTTTTTCTGCATTTCTTGCTTGGCTGGGAGTGTGTGGGACAGAAAGAAGGAGGATGTGTGACAAGGTGGCCCGGTTGCCTTGAAAGGCTCATTTTGAATATGGAGGAGGTTTATGGAGGCATGTCGAATGGTGTAGGTTGGTTCTATTATTATTATTATTATTATTATTATTATTATTATTATTATTATTACTAGGGCGTGCCCGCACGTACGTGCTTGCCCGTACGTGCTTGCCCGTACGTGCGTGCAAAAAAACATGCGTGCAAACAACAACAACAAAAAAAAACTTTGAAACCACGTGGCAGTAACGACCACAGAACCCCCCCCCCCCCCCTCTATTTACATGAAATGGTTTGGTCCATTCGCAAAGCCAAAGCGAACGGCTTGCGAGTACGGTGACCATACCTTGGGAACCACTTGTCCGATTAATTTCAAACCTTGAAAAGGCACATCCTCGGGTCCCCAGCAATATACCTGGCAAGTTTCAAGTATATCGGACCGGTAGTTGTCGAGAAACAGCGGTCGCATACAGACAGACACACACACACACACACACACACACACACACAGAGATTGCTGGAATTATATAGAGATTATTATTTTGTGACCATTATTATTTCTTATTTTGTGTATATGAGTGAGCAGGTGAGGGTGTGTGTTTTAGCATGAATTAATTTTTGCATGAGTGTGTGTTTTTGTGTGTTGAGTGGTGTATGATGCAAGGGTGGGTGGTTGGTTGGTTGGTGTTGTGTGTGTATGTGTGTCTATGTGTGTGTATGGGTGTGTATGAATGATCTGGTGTGTTTTGTTGGTGAGTGGTGAAGGGTAGGGCCTATAAAGGTGGGTGTTTGAGTGTTCCACCATGTTTGTTTGGTGCTGTCGATTCTGGATGTGGAGGGGTTGATGTTGTTCGCACTGGCTGGGGGTGGGGGTATGTATGCATCCAGGTGCAGATGCTGCATGTGGATGTGTATGTGCCCCTGCTGGCCCACCATAGCTGACCGTATCGAGGTTGAAGGGCCGAAACGGGATGATGCTGAGGACCTCGAATGAGGACCCGGTCATTGCGGCACACTTGTGACCAGGTGTGTTTTGAACTTATATATATATATATATATGTTACGGACCTCGGTTTCGGCACTCCACTTACCGAGGGGGGGGGGGGGGTTAATCCCCCTCGTCTTTTAAGCTGGCCGTCCGAGTCCTGGAACTATCCCGCTTCTTCGTGGGGTGAGATTGGCCGAGGTGATTGGTCAAGGGAGTCCTGTACACCTCCGCCAATCTCTCCACGAAGCCGGTGGATAGCTCCGCCCGAACCCCGGATAAGATGGTATTTGCCGAGCGGTGTAGCAATCCGGAATCTGCGCCGTTTAGCAAAGACTAACCCGATCCTGAGCGTTGGCCAAATCGTGCCACAGGTGTTCAATGATGGAAAAGACAAGGACGATCGGACGAGGAAGAAGAAGCCAAAGTAAGGAAGAACAAATATTTATTATTACTATACAACCAAAGAAGAAAGAAAAGAAATGGAATAAAAGTAATTTACAAGGAAAGATGGACACAGAGTAACTTATACTTATACAAACTTACTTAAAACCCCAGACAAGACAAACAAGACAAACTCACGTCGTACACGAATGGATGGAATGGCAGGGATGGTATGGGAAGGGAGAGAAGAGTCCAGGCAGATCGTAGCGTCTAGGTCCGGCTTCAGCTCGCGGTCCACGCTCTGGGGTCGAGGCGAAAAACCCGGCACACAGCCGGCAGCTCCACGTATTCGGCTTCACCGGCAGCGTTCTCCGCCACCTGCATCTGTGAAACTCCGTCGACACCCACGGGACTCTTGTACGGTTTCTCTCCCTGTGGACTCTCACTCGTCTCAAGCACCTCCCTCCACAGAACTGAGGTGGGGGTTTCCCGCACTGGGTTTTATAGGCCCCACCTTAGAATCTTCTTGAACCTCCTCGATGTTTCTTTCTCCGCCCTCTCAAGCCAAACCCACTCCTTCTCGGTTGGTTGATCGGGGCTGGCTCACTCCTCCTCCTGATGACGAGGTGGGGCCACGCCCTTCTTCGCCGAGTTGGAGCACATGGCATGGCGGCGAATGCAGTTGGTAATGGGGCAATTCAGTTGGAAATGGAGGCATGCAGTTGGAAATGGAGCAATTCAGTTGGAAATGGGGGCATGCAATTGGAAATGGAGCAATTCAGTTGGAAATGGAGGCATGCAGTTGGAAAGGGAGGTTTTGGGCAATTGAAAGGGGATCTATCTGATTTGATTTGGTCCAACGCAATGAACTAGTGGAAAAACAGAGCCTTATACTGACATATAATAATGAGATAACTATTGAGGGAAACCTACTATTTGCTACGTGATGCGATGGACTAACTAAGGTGCAAACAATTAACAGCCAATTAAGGGGAAATGTACACGGGGAGTTATTAGGGATTTTAATACTAAATTTGATAAAGTGAAGGTTCGAAAAACCATAACACAGCACCCTCATTCCTCACGGCACGTCTCGGGCCGATAAAACTTTAACTTAGTGTGACACGCAGGTGTAACACCCTCTACTATTAATCTGACCCTGAGTGCGACAATTTTAAAACACAAATAAATATGTCTCCCTGTTGCGTTGCACCCTACCTAACAGATTCACACCCACAGGATAACCGAATTGCGGAATGGTTTCCAAACTATACAGGTACGGTGGGGAGCATTATTTACAAGACATTATTTGGTATTTACAAAACTGCAACCCAGGACCTGTGATTTTTCTTTTGAGGGAAACAAAAAGAGAAAATCCTGTGGGAGGAAGGATAGAGACAGCATGCACTGCATCGACGCACCAGCACCAATAAACACCAAAGCACCATAAAGCACCATAAAGCACCAATCAAAGAACACAGTCACGCACCAACCAGTGCACAGTCATCACAATAATAAAACAAACACACTGATGATCTGGATCTTCTCATCTCCTGCTCTGCTGGCCGATGTTCTTCCTGATGTTGTCTTTCTTGTGGCTTGCTGCCTATTTGTAAAGATAAAAAGGCACACAACGCGTCCATCTTTTTATTTATGGCCAACAGGGGCCGACTGTGGGTGGTTCACCTGTAGGCTTGGTGCCACCTCACCGAGGTCCGCAAGCAAGATCTTCCTCTGGCCAACCTGGCCGGTTCCAGCAGAGGGGCCATGCCCCAACCTGTGGGGTCCATGAGTGGTGCTTGGCCACAGACATGTGGTCCTTATGGTGGTGCTCGGCCACAACAACATGGTCCATGAAGTGGTGCGTGGATGCAGGCAGCTAGTTGCGGGGATTCGGGCACACAGACGTGGCCTCCCGCACGCTCCCCTCAGTGCCCAGAGAGCACGATCCATGGGTCGGGGAAGGAAGACAAAGCCGCAGAGTTAGCGAGGGCAAGGGCGCAAGGGTACACATCAAAACAGGTAATGCAGAACGAGGTGCGCATGGAGAGCGAAGTGAGAAAGCTCGTCCCTACCGTACGTCACCCCCGCTGTCACCTACTCCGCCCTTGCCCTTACCCATATTTACAACAATTTACAATTCATCTCTACCGTCACGTCTTCCCCATATCTCCCCTAATTCCAAATTCGTCACCACAATCCCAATGTCTAAATTTGCCATCACCAATTCATCATCAATCCCTCTTAAGGCGGAAGAGATGGAACAACCAGCACAATGTCACACCCACGTCATGATGCGTCTCACAATCCAAAACATTTGCACAAAAATAAAATAACAAAACATGGCATGGTGTGGAGTTCTGTCACCTCAGGTGAGTGGATGCAGATGGTGCGAGGAGATTTCAATCCTAACTACTTCCTAAATGACATTAACACACTTTACACTACCCGGGGTCTTTCCCTGCCAAACCCTTGGCCATCTTACACTCTATGCGGTTTTAAGAACCAATTCCCATTGACCATCCTGTGATGCCATTCAATTTGGGGTCTCACTCCCCCAAGTTTTCACTACTGTGCCTTCGCACAATTTCGGAGCTGGGTCGTGTGGCTCTACCAGCAGGTCTACCTACCTGCGCACCTCCGCCACTGAAGTCACCACCCGAGCTTACCATGCTCCTTACCACTACCCTATATCGGGGAAGGCCCCTCCTGGCTCTCTCACCCCTCTGATGCCCTCCCTGGCATTGGTCTACCCGGGTCCTTCTCCTGGATCCTCGGGCCCCGCTGAACACTACTCTGACTAGCTCCCAGAGCCTACCTGCGGCCTCACCTGGCCGACAAACTACCAGTGGCAGAGTGCCCGAATAACCATACGTACCAATTAAGCCCACACGCCCAGCCATTTCCACAGACTCGTGCACCCATCTAAGCACTTCCTTGCCACTACCTGCACCACAGATGCCAATATCCAACCACAATTTACCTATACCCTCTACCTAACTCTTAAACTACCCTCCCCGGGTATTCATGATGGGGTCCATCCTCCCCATCCACTCCCTTCGCACCAACCACTCCACTCCACATTTTCCACCATACTCACTCCACACCATCCATTCCACACTTCATGTATCCCAGACCATTTATTCCATCCAACCATTCTCCATACACCTGTTCACTCACTTGCACACCTGTGCAATCACACCTGGTGCCACCTGCACCCTCCTTCCTCCCAGGCTTCTTCATTCATTCAATGCAATGCACAATCACAACTATTCCTCATACACTGCTCCATGCACTTCCACGCTCAATACAACTCACAATCACCTCACACTTTTCACAATACACTTCTAACTCTCCAAACCATTGCCTCAGGCACCCAAATTCTCCCACGCTCATACACACATCTCTCCCGAGCATTGACCCTCAATTCCTCATTTGCTCAACATGCTCACCCGCAAAAAAACTTCCATACCAATCCTCATTCAATACTCTCACCAGCACGCACAACTGCATCATCTAAACTACCTGGTATCCTTCTAACTTGGTGCTCCCCGTCTTCCCTTTAAACTAAGCACATACCACGTCATTAACAACCATTCTAACCTCTCTACGTCCCCGACTACCTGTACAATGTCGCTACTTACCTCTACAGTTACCTATGGTCATTTCTCTAGATCCCTATACATTTATCCTAACCCTCCCTCGGCGAGCTTACACTGCCATAACCCCATAACTAGTGCTCATGTGCCCGGGGGGGGGGGGGGGGGGGGGGATGTGAGGGATGGTGGATTTACCATCCTCGCACATCGGGCATCTCCCACTATCAATTTTTCCCATCCAATTCCAATTCTTGCCAATCCAAAATTTGCCAATCATCTGCCAATCAAATTCTGCTCATCAATTTTTGCCAATCACCAATTTCCTATCCCTACCAAATGTACATTAACTTGAGCCTCGGTGCGTCTTTACATGCTCAAAGCCCGGCTTCGCCAAGCCGAGCAATGAACGCGGGTGGTTTGTTTCCTGCAGTTGGATCCGTCCGGCACTCGGTTCAGGGGAGGAGGTTTACTCGGGCCGAGATTCCAAGGTCCACCTCGGCGCGGAACCTTTCGGTCTCCCGCTCGATGGCCCAATCTCGCCCGGCCAGAATTCCGAAACCACAAGGGGTCGCCGTGCCGACCCTTCCTACCTGCCCTCGCACCGGGCCGCCCGCTCCACTTAGCGGAGCACGGACGCGACCGTGCAGAGCGAGGCCCGGCGCGGCTCGCGCACAGCGGTTCCTTTGAAACCGCTGTGATTACGATCCCCGCTGGTTCCCGCAGCACCCAAAGCCCGGCACGAACCGAAGGCTCGCGTCGGCTAAAAGTCGGTCTAACCGCTGCTCCGTTTAACGTCGATGCTTCACTTGCATGCTCACACCACACGTTCCGTTCCTTATTCACACATCCAGGTGTCTCCATACACTCCGTCATTGCACCTTCTCTTACACACCACCCAGGTACACTCATTACGCTCACAGACTTCGTCACACACCTGACCACCACACACCTTGGCACACACTCATCGTTCGCACACCTCATCAACACACCTCTTCGCGCCCACTCCTCGGTCACATCCTCTGTGACAACCATGGGTGTGTACTCTTCTGCACACCCAATCATGCGCTTCCATGTGCCCTCTCGCACCACCACTAACTCAGGTGTACACTCCTGCACGCACTCAACCATTCCAGGTGTGCATTCTTCCATTCCAGGTGTGCATTCTCTCTCACCTGCCACAACCCACTCGTACTCCGTGTCACTCTCACCACCACACTCTGTCGTGCGTTCACTCTCACTCTCGACAGCACACTCACTCCTCGGCGCACACTCTTTCCTCACACACACCTCCGTTCCACACCTTTCTCGTGCACCTGTCACACTCTCTCCCGGTACATACTCCGTACCACTCATGGGGGTGCATTCTTGCACACACCCGATCACCGCCGCACACGCTGGCTCACAAATACCTTCCGCATTCCCAAAAGTCGGACATCCTTGCACACCTCCTCTTTCCACACACTCTGTACCTGTTGCACACCTCACCAGTGGCCTCTCACGAACGCCTGGGTCTAAACCAACACCCAAGCCCACTGAATCTCCCCTCACACCAAATACATTTCCGAGTATATCGCCACTCACCTGGGCACCTCGTCTTCGCTCCTCCTCCGCCACCTGCAAATCTTTATTTGGTCAGTAAGCACATAATCACGATTTGAGCACAGAACTTGCACCAATTCCATCACTTCCTCCTTCAGCTCCTTTCTAGTCTCCCTCCATCTCTTTTTAATATCACTTACCCCCTCTTCCACTTCCTCTAATTTTTGTTTCACCTCTTTTATTTCCCGGTGCGCCCCCTCAATTTCTTCCTCTAATGCCACCTTGGTCGTTTCTATGTGCATCCTTACTTCCCGTTCTTTTGTCTCCATTGCCTCTGTCACCTCGTCCAACCTCTTTGTCAACCCCTCGTGTACCATCTGACATTCCCTCTTCGTCGCTATGAGTTCTTTTTTTTATTTCTTTCTGTGTCGCCTTCAACCCCCCGATTACCGCCGTGTTATTTTCTACTTGCTCCCCTAACTCCTTTTGTCCCACCGTCAGCTGTTCTACTCCCCGTGTCAGGTCTTCTATGCCCCCCTGTAACCTAGCCGTACTAGTCCTCACCTCTTTCTCCATACGCTCCTCACCCCGCTTTACCTCCTCGCGTACCCCCGCGACCTCTTCACCCACTCCGCGCCTTATCTCCTCCCCCATCTCTTCCATCTCGTTGGTAGATGCCGCCCTCATCTGTTCCAAATCATTCCTCTGGGCATCCAATTTAGTTTCCAACCCGATTTTCACCTCCTCTATCTGATTTCCCATCTGTTTAATTTCCCGGGCGGATTGCTCCCCTATTTCCCTCAATTTGCCTTCCATTGTGTTTTCTAACCCCCCTAACCCATTCTTCACCCCTTCCATCTGGTTCTCCTGGGCAGCCATTCTGTTTTCCAACCCCGTTAACCCCTCCTTCATTTCCCCAATTTGATTACCCATGTCCTCCAATTGGCCCCCTAATTTACCTTCTAGCCCTTCCAACCTGTTGTCTAACCCCTCAAATTTATTGTCTAATCCCTCAAATTTGGCTTCTAGCCCCACAATTTTGCCATCGAGCCCCCTGATTTGGCTTCCCATATCATTCCTCAATTCCCCAATTTGATTTTCCATATTACTTAACCCGTCTCTCAATCCCCCGATTTGATTGCCCAGCCGTTCACTGGTACCCCTCGCTTCATCCCTCAATTCTGCTTTCCATTCCCTCAATTTGGTTTTCCATCTGCTCCCTGTTCTTTTCCATGTCTTCACCCGACTTGACCATAAAGGCCCTTATTTGCTCCATAAATAGGCCCCAGTCCATCGGCTGCGTGGGCGCGGCTGCAGCAGCCACGCGCGAGGCGCCATTTTGTGCGCCTGAAACCTCGTGCGCGAGGCCGCCATCTTGTGCGCCTGAACCCTCCGCAACCCAATGCGTATTGCGCTCCTCCTCCATTACTCCCACTGCCTCCCCGGGGTCCTGGGTCGACTCTACCCCTTCTTCTAACTCCTCTACCGGCATCCGGTCACCTTGATTATCCATGGCACGATTTAAATTTGGATGTTATAATAAAATTTTAGCCACTCGTAATTTTGAGTGCGTTAAGCGCACTTCGGGTCCGAATCTCACTCCCCGACACCAATTGTTACGGACCTCGGTTTCGGCACTCCCCTTACCGAGGGGGGGGGGGGGTTTAATCCCCCTCGTCTTTTAAGCTGGCCGTCCGAGTCCTGGAACTATCCCGCTTCTTCGTGGGGTGAGATTGGCCGAGGTGATTGGTCAAGGGAGTCCCGTACCCCTCCGCCAATCTCTCCACGAAGACGGTGGATAGCTCCGCCCGAACCCCGGATAAGATGGTATTTGCCGAGCGGTGTAGCAATCCGGAATCCGCGCTGTTTAGCAAAGACTAACCCGATCCTGAGCATTGGCCAAATCGTGCCACAGGTGTTCAATGATGGAAAAGACAAGGACGATCGGACGAGGAAGAAGAAGCCAAAGTAAGGAAGAACAAATATTTATTATTACTATACAACCAAAGAAGAAAGAAAAGAAATGGAATAAAAGTAATTTACAAGGAAAGATGGACACAGAGCAACTTATACTTATACAAACTTACTTAAAACCCCAGACAAGACAAACAAGACAAACTCACGTACACGAATGGATGGAGTGGCAGGGATGGTATGGGAAGGGAAAGAAGAGTCCAGGCAGATGGTAGCGTCTAGGTCCGGCTTCAGCTCGCGGTCCACGCTCTGGGGTCGAGGCGAAAAACCCGGCAAACAGCCGGTAGCTCCACGTATTCGGCTTCACCGGCAGTGTTCTCCGCCTCCTGCGTCTGTGAAACTCCGTCGACACCCACGGGACTCTTGTACGGTTTCTCTCCCTGTGGACTCTCACACGTCTCAAGCACCTCCCTCCACAGAACTGAGGTGGGGGTTTCCCGCACTGGGTTTTATAGGCCCCACCTTAGAATCTTCTTGAACCTCCTCGATGTTTCTTTCTCCGCCCTCTCAAGCCAAACCCACTCCTTCTCGGTTGGTTGATCGGGGCTGGCTCACTCCTCCTCCTGATGACGAGGTGGGGCCATGCCCTTCTTCCCCGAGTTGGAGCACATGGCATGGCGGCGAATGCAGTTGGTAATGGGGCAATTCAGTTGGAAATGGAGGCATGCAGTTGGAAATGGAGCAATTCAGTTGGAAATGGAGGCATGCAATTGGAAATGGAGCAATTCAGTTGGAAATGGAGGCATGCAATTGGAAAGGGAGCATTGCAGTTGGAAAGGGAGCAATGCGGTTGGCAATGGAGGTTTTGGGCAATTGAAAGGGGATCTATCTTATTTGATTTGGTGCAACGCAATGAACTAGTGGAAAAACAGAGCCTTATACTGACATATAATAATGAGATAATTATTGAGGGAAACCTACTATTTGCTACGTGATGCGATGGACTAACTAAGGTGCAAACAATTAACAGCCAATTAAGGGGAAATGTACACGGGGAGTTATTAGGGATTTTAATACTAAATTTGATAAAGTGAAGGTTCTAAAAACCGTAACAATATATATATATATATATATATATATATATATATATATATATATTGTTGCGGATCTCCCGAAGCCCGTTCGCATTACAAAGGGGGGATTAAACCCCTTCCCCCCCCCCCCCTGAGTCTTCGTGTCCACGAGGCCGAATCGCCACTTCCGGAGCAAGCGTGAAAAAGCGTATTGGGTCAATGTCGCACGTACTTTTAACCCACGCTGCCACGAAAACGGGGACCGAACCTCGCACAAGCCACGCTTAATCGAGTACGCCCGAGTGGTATGTGTATCACGTGACTCATGCCGCTACTTTTATGGAACCCGATTCGAGCGGTTCTAGTCATACCATGCGAGGCCAATCAATGGAAGGGACGGGAACGGTCAAATAAGAGGAATAACACAATTTATTTACAATGTACAATAATCAGGATGAAGGAAAGGGGACACAGAGCAGAAGCTTAACCAATTTAACTTATTCCCAGACACAGGGCACACTCACGCACACGGGGAGAAGAAGAGAAGAAGTCCGCGCGCCAAACGCGCTTTGCCGTCGGTCGCTCTGGGGCAGCTCACCCGGCGTGGCTCTCTGGCGGTCACGGCACGTATGCAGGAGAAGGCAGGCAGGAGGAGATCGCGTGTCTGTGGCCCGGCATGGGTCGTCTTCTCGAGCGCGCGATTAATACAGCGCAGAGCGCAGGGCATGGGGCACGGGGCAAGTTCGTGTACAGCAATGCAATTGACTCGTTCTCTTGCACGTTCTCTCTCTCTGACTCAATCAATGCCTCAAACCGAACTCCAACTCACTCTCACAGGGGCTCCGACTCAAATTGAACTCTCACTCAGAACTGAGGCGGGGGGCTCGGAGCAGGGTTTTATGGCTCCGCCCTGGCCTTACTCGAATGTTCCAAGCCCCACCTCTCATCGCCGTCATTAGCCACTCCTCTAGAGCCCTGATTGGCGGCTCGCGCTTACCGGCCACTCCCTCCTGCAGCGCCTCCCTTCAGCCTCGTCAGACCTGTTCAGGCCTGCCACGTGGCATGCTAGCGCCAAAAGACCGCCATACTCACGGGCCTGCTCAACGCAAAACTAAACACAGGAAAGGACTACGCTTACATTCACAAAGAAATAACTGAACTGTCGCGAGGCTACATGTTGTGGTGCGTCTACCTACGAGGGGGATTATCCTTTATTCCAAAACCACAACAATATATATATATATGTATATATATATGATCAAGGCACCTCCTAGCTTTAATGGTGAGCACCAGCCACGAATTATGTCTCACACGGTAAATACCGCATAACCCGCAAGGAACCAACAGCCTGTCTGCCACACAGACCATCGTTCCCACCAGTGCAAACCAAAACCAGGGGGTGCGGTGCGATCGGCGGGGATAATAATCAACGAACATAACAGCGTGACGAGCGCTGTCCCGATCTCCTGTGGACCGAAGTCCTAGACCAAAGCGTCACCTCCGACCCAAAGGGTCTTCTGGAGGCTTCAGCCCGGCCACTCTGTCAACAGACAGAGATTTATTCATTGGTCCCCATTGGCTAAACATCAAGCAGAGCCGCCAATCCAGATTTCGGGCTTATTGACCCTCGCCAGGACGGCATACTGCAAAAAATCTAACCAATGAGGATCAAAATCGTCTATTAAGATGATCAAGGCACCTCCTAGCTTTAATGGTGAGCACCAGCCACGAATTATGTCTCACACGGTAAATACCGCATAACCCGCAAGGAACCAACAGCCTGTCTGCCACACAGACCATCGTTCCCACCAGTGCAAACCAAAACCAGGGGGTGCGGTGCGATCGGCGGGGATAATAATCAACGAACATATCATCTTAATGCTCATCTTAATAGACGATTTTGGTCCTCATTGGTTCGATTTTTTGCAGTATGCCGTCCTGACGAGGGTCAATAAGCCCGAAATCTGGATTGGCGGCTCTGCTTGATGTTTAGCCAATGGGGACCAATGAATAAATCTCTGTCTGTTGACAGAGTGGCCGGGCTGAGGCCTCCAGAAGACCCTTTGGGTCGGAGGTGACGCTTTGGTCTAGGACTTCGGTCCACAGGAGATCGGGACAGCGCTCGTCACGCTGTTATGTTCGTTGTATATATATATTTATTTATATATATATATATATATATATATATATATATATATATATATATATTGCTACGGTTTTGAGGTTTGTACAGTGAGCCTAATAAAGGTTAAAGGTTTGCCCCCCATAGATAGTCACACGTGCGACATGTAGCCTCATTTGTAGTATAGGTATTTCTTAGTATGTGTGAGAATAGGCCCTTTCCAGTGTTAATCCTGCGTTGTGTAAAGACAGGAGAATAGGTCCTACTTCTGCAAACCATTCTACCTCTACAGGCGCGATCCATTTTGCTACCCTTTGCTTGCTCACTAGTCGAGTTAACACGAGGTAGGCCTAAAAATGTGGGGGCAGAGTCGAGGCAGAGCGGCAGAGGCGATGATGCTAAGCATGAGCCGCCAATCAGAGCTCAGAGGTGGTGGCTTCAGAGGGCGTGGTGAGAAGAGTCTGGTGAGTTCCAGAAGGTTTGCGGGGCGTGCCTATATAACCCTATGCGCAATGCCCTCGAGAGGACTTGCAGAGGGGAGGACTTGCAGAGGAGAGGGAGGACTTGCAAGGGAGGACATGCATTGTACCGCTTGATGAACTTGACTATCGCATGAGAAACGCGCGCGCTAACCAACACCGAGGCAGTGAGGAAGAATAGTTGGTCGCTAGAGACACGCGGGCGCAGCCAGGCGCGGTTATAACGAACTTGCGCATTTCAGCCAAGCGAGTGAACGAGGCTGAGTAACCGCCGGCCACGATAAAGTCCGCCCTCTACCGTTCGCCCCGATATATCGCCTTTGCTCGAGAGACACGCAACGTGGCCCTGCCTTCACCAAGCTCCATCTTCACGGACGTGCCGGGGACCGTGGAGAGCTGGATGAGACCATCCTTGGACGCGTGGGGGAACACCTGCCCATCTGCAATACCCCATGTGAGTGTGAGTGAGAGGGGCCCGTTGTCTTTGGGATAATTAAGACTTCCCTGTGTCCCTGTGTCTCTTCGTCCTGAACTGTATATACGTGTGATAATCATTAAACCTATCTGTTCTTCCTTTCTTCTGAATTCGATCGTTCCCGTGATTTCTCCATTGACTAAGCGTGGCACGGATAAGATCGCTTAAATCGGGGTCCATTAATTATAACTGTGCGGATTACGTGTACGCAAACCGCTCGGTGTATTCCAACCTCACGTGGTTCATGCGAGGCTTGTTTCCTCGCTTCCAGGGCAGTGCGAGTACTTAGGTACGAGTGAGAATTTGGTCCCGAAACCCTATTTGGCGCTGTCCGGAAGGGACATTGCAAGCCCCGGTTCCGCCAGGCCCAGTAAAGGTAAGGGATTAATCCCCCCTTGATAAGGGGAGAAGGCCGGTGAGAGAACCGCAACAATATATATATATCTATCTATATACATATATATATATATATATATATATATATATATATATATGTATATATATATATGTATATATATATATATATATGTATATATATATATATATATATGTATATATATATATGTATATATATATATATATATGTATATATATATATATATATATGTATATGTATATATATATATATATATATATATATATGTATATGTATATATATATATATATATATGTATATGTATATATATATATATATATATATGTATATGTATATATATATATATATATGTATATATATATATATATATATATATATATATATATATATATATATATATATATATGTATATATAAAACACAGTTTGTGTGTGTGTGTGTGTGTGTGTGTGTGTGTGTGTGTAATGTTACCGATAGACTCCTAAACGGAGAGGCTTACGTGCTTGATATTTGGCATAGACATGGCCATTGAGCCTGGACGAACATGGCCGAACTCAAAATATTTGACGATCCATATTTTTTAATCATATTTACCTCAGCACATTTCAGCGCACGGAATCAGAGCAGGTGGGTGCTGATTCGCTCAGAGCGATCACGTGATGACGCTATGACGCTATGAACGCTATGACGCTATGACGCTATGAACGATATGACGCTATGAACGCTATGACGCTATGAAAAAAAAAATCGCTATGAAACGCTATGAACGCTATGATGCCATGAACGCTATGAACGATATGAAGCTATGAACGCTATGACGCTATGAAAAAAAAAATCGCTATGACGCTATGAACGCTATGACGCTATGAAAAAAAAATCGCTCGCTTTGCCAAGGGGCTCGCTCCCCCCCCCCCCCCCCGTTCCCCTCCCCTCCCCTTCCCCCTCCCGGCAATGCCGGGTACTTCTGCTAGTATATATATATATATATATATACACACATACACACACACACACACACACACACACACAGTCACGTGAAAAAGTAAGTACACCCCCCATGTAAAGTTTTGACTTTTTCAACATATTTCAACATTCAGCAGCTATTTGATCTTCATTTCAACAATATTGAAAGATAAAGGTGATATAAGATAACAAATATCATGAAACATTTACATTTTGTAGTCCATTGTATAATTTAAATAAACATAAATGCAAATTTCCCATGTGGAAAAAGTAAGTACACCCATGGCTCTCATCATAGGTGGTATTGCCCCCTTTGGCAGAAACGACTTCAAGTAGGCGTTTCTTATAACTGTCTACCAGTCTCTGACATCGACTGGGAGAAATTTTTGCCCACTCCTCCATGCAGAATTCTTTCAGCTGTGCGATATTTGAGGGGTTCTTGCATGCACAGCTCGTTTCAAATCCCCCCACAACATCTTGATGGGATTTAGATCCGGGCTTTAACTTGGCCATTCCAGAACCCTCCATTTATTTCTTTTCAGCCATTCCTTGATGGATTTACTGGTATGTTTAGGGTCATTGTCATGTTGCAAGGTCCACCTTCGGTTGAGCTTCAACTCTCCGACAGATGGCCTCACATTATCCTCAAGCACCCTCTGGTACAATGAAGAATTCATAGTGAATTATATGATGGCGAGCTGCCCAGGCCCTAATGCAGCAAAGCCGCCCCAAACCATAATATTTCCACCACCATGCTTTACAGTTGGTATCAGGTTCTTGTGGTCAAATGCTGGCTTTGGTTTTCGCCAAACATGTCTTCTGGTACTGTGGCCAAATAGCTCTACCTTTGACTCATCTGTCCAGAGCACATTGTTCCCGAAGTGCTGGTCTTTGCCTAGGTGTTCATTGGCAAACTTTAGTCTTGCCCTGATGTTCTTTCTGGACAGCAAAGGTTTCCTCCTGGCACACCTCCCATGTAGATCAAATTTGTGCAGCCGCTTTCTAATGGTAGCCTCGTGCACTTTGACATCAACAGTGGCAAGAGCTACCTATAGGTCCCATGATGACATTCTGGGGTTCTTAGAGACTTCCTTCAGCATCTTGCGGTCTGCTCTCGGGCTGAACTTGCTGGGGCGGCCTGGCCTGAACAAGTTGGCAATTGTTTGGAATCTTCTCCACTTGTAGATGATCTTCCGGACAGTCGAATGATTTATTTCAAATTGTTTGGAGATCTTTTTATATCCCTTCCCAGACTCGTAGGCATCTATCACCTTCTTTCTGAAGGCCTCAGAGAGCTCTTTTGATCTAGGCATGTGACGCCGCACACTTCAACAACAAAGAGCAAACCAAACTAAATGTCTGAGGTTTAAATAAGACAAGTTCCTCCAAGATCCTCTCTAACGATGTTCTAATCATTTGCACCTGAGCTGGTGCACCTGATTCCAATTTTAGGTATTTGAAGTTGTGATAAATGTAGGGGTGTACTTACTTTTTCCACATGAGAAATTTGCATTTATGTTTATTTAAATTATACAATGGACTTCAAATGTAAATGTTTCATGATATTTATTATATTATATCACCTTTATCTATCAATATTGTTGAAATGAAGATCAAATAGCTATATGTTGAAATATGTTGAAAAAGTCAAAATTTACATTGGGTGTACTTACTTTTTCATGTGACTGTGTGTGTGTATATATATATATATATATATATATATTATATATATATATATATATATATATATATATATATATATATATATATATATACATACATACATAGTTGGGCTCGGAACCAAATTGACCTTCACAGTCAGTGCGTAACCTGTCAACCTCCCGGCCCTCAAACAGCTCCCGAGACGCCCTCCCTCCGGGTGATGTCGCAGCACAGTCCCGGGGGGGGGACCTTTTGCCGCGTCCCGCTGACCCAAGAGTGAGAGAAGGTCAAGGGCCGATTGGCCCGTGGATTGCATTAAGGCGTTCGGCCGTCACTCCTGGGGCGCAAGCACAATGCACGAGGGTAACGCCCTCTCGACCCCTTAATTGCCCAAAGGGTTGTTGATTAGCCTGGTAAACGTTCAAGAGTTCTGGATACGCCTTGGTCTTCCTACCGAGGCATTCTACTGTCCCCCACCACAACTCCCACCCCTCCTTCTTCCTCCTTCCTCCAGATCTGTTTAATTTTCATGGAAAGACCTCCAGGACATGTGGGAGATGAAACCTTTGGCCCGTAAGGATAATTCTAGGGTCGCTTCCCTCCATAACAGATTGCAGTATCATATATTGGACACGTATATTTGCAACACCATGATTGGTAAAATAGAAAAAGCAAACCGCCCTCATGTACCCTGACTTTACACCTCAAACATCACAGGGAGATAGAGATGCAGAGAGGACAAGAGGTAGAGAGAGAGAGAGAGAGAGAGAGAGAGAGAGAGAGAGAGAGAGAGAGAGAGAGAGAGAGAGAGAGAGAGAGAGAGAGAGAGAGAGAGAGGATGAGCCAGGTACACAAACACAAGCACGCACACGACGAGAGAGAGAAAGACAGAGAGACACGCACAAAAAGACACAGACAGAAATGTTTAAATTAAAAGCAAATGCAGTGTATTTATCCATCTGCACTTAAATACAGGGTTTTACTTCTTTTTTTTCTTTTTTTTTGTATACAAGATCGAGGCTCGTGTAGGTGCTAAATTGTCTTCACATAATAACGCAAATGTGACCTTATTTTGTACGTCCGTCACGTATGCGTAATTACGTGATGAAATGAAACTAAAATCCCATATTCAAATGAAGAAGGACAAACATATTTGTTACCTTGTTTTAATAAAATTGTAGACCATACGTGATAGGATAAATAAATGTGCTGCTTTATGCTTTTTGTGGTTCATGTTTGAAATGTACAACGTAAGTTTATAAATATACACACATACACTGTATATATAAATATACACTATATGTATGTGTACAAACTGTATATATACATACATACATACATAGACTGTGTATAAATACATCGACTGTATATGTATGCAGAAACTGTATATATACATATACTGTATATATACATATACTGTATACATACATACTATATACATACATTATATATATATATATATATATATATATATATATATATATATATATAAATATATATCGATAGATGGATAGATAGATAGATATACATATATATATATATATATATATATATATATATATATATATATATTTATATATATCGATAGATAGATATACATAGACTGTATATATATATACATGCACTATATATATATATATATATGCATAGATATTCAAAGAGTGTTTATATATGCAGAAACTGTATATGTATACATACACTATATATATATATATATATATATATATATATATATATATATATATATATATATATATATTATATATATATATATATATATATATATATATATATATATATATATATATATATATATGTATGTATACATATATTAGTTGGATATGGTTATACAGGTAAATGGTTTCAGATATAGCTCATGTTGAAACAAAATGATAAATATAATGTATATATCATTGCTAACCTGTTGCACATAGTAATTCCTATTTCTTCTGTAGAATGACGATGATTTAGGCAAAATTATATTTACTTTTGCACTTGTGTTCCAAAGAGCATTCTCCATCGGGTTTGGAAACATTCTTTGGCAGGTATCTGTCTGCCAACCTTGATAATTATTGGTTTTTGACACAAATGAAATATATATATATATTGTATATATGAAAGTTTTATTCGTCTGCCCTATTCAGTGACGTTATAATATGCTGTGACGTCTCAAGGCTGCGGAACGTCTTGCGTGTTGCGCATTTAATGGGGCGTATTGTACGGTGTGCTGATGGCTTGTTACGGAACCATTAACGGAGTGTTTCATGCGGAGACGCAATCTGCGTAATACGAGGCAAGTCTTGGGCTCGCTTCCCAAACATGGCTGTGTGGAGACGGTAAGAGCTGGGCCCGAGTTAGCCGAGCCGATCGGGTCGAGTCGCCTGCAGAGTTCAACAGTGTGCGCCAATTAAACAGCGCTTTGCACAGATAACCACTCCCAGCACAGTGAGCTCCACAATTAAAGACGAAACGGCTCTGCATTGTTCTGTAACACAAAGGCTGGGTATTTCACTCGATTGTGCGATGTGCTTTCGAATCCTGCAACTTCACATTTACCCTGTTGGTCGCAGCGCTTTATGGGAATTGAGTAACTCGCCATTAACAGAGAGAAACTAAATTATCAAATAATTAAATAAATAAATAAATAAATAATAGACGTCTGCCATGCTTAATTTTATCTTCAGTCAACGATTTACTGCAGACCAAAAATGTCGAGATGACGAAACCACCATGGTCCATGGAATTATCACGAACAGCCATGCTGGACCCCGCTGCAGCTCAGGAGAGTCTGCACAGATTCCCATGTGATCGAAGGACCTCCTCGGAGCTGACCAACTGTTCCTCCTGGAGAATATTGAGCATTTTAATCATTGCTCGCCCGAAAACTTGAACTTTGATTGGCCGAAAATGAAACGTCCGATGAGCGTCAGGATTTCAATGCCAAATATACTAATAACTTAAATCATGGTCCTTAAAAAAGGGAGGAGGAAGATTCCAGATATATGGAAGGTAGAGTTGTCAGTGAAGAAGGGAAGGAGTGTTAGAGGTTAGGTGTATGAAACATTATCGAATATATGCATATATACATACATCTCTATATATACATTGACCTTGTTTGATTTGTTTGATTGAATTCAATGATGCCTTTCAATCATCAGCTTTATTAATGTATGGAAATGCATAACGGAGTCAAGCGTGGACCATACATATAGTGCCTACTCTGCTCAAGATACATTCCGCTGGGTCATTGAAGCAAAGCATTTTCACATTGTACCAGTGTAATGTATAGATTCGTTTAATGAAGGCACATGTATACATATATATATATATATATATATATATACACACACACACACAGTATGTATATTATATAATATACAGTATGTATATAGATACACATACATATATGTTTGTATGTTTGTCAAAAAAAGTTTTTCCAATGAGATTCTCATTGTGGTCAAAGGAAGAATGATTTTCTTGTTTTTATTTTCCATGATTAAAACATAATTTGAAGAAAACAAGATTTTAGAAATTGTAATAACGATAAACACCGTCTTGGAGCATTGCATCTTGCACAGAGAACATTTTGAAACACACACACACACACACACAAACATTTGAACCCTTTACCCCAAATTCACTTTGATATACTGCTCCTATAATTACAACATTTTAATTACATATCAATATGCCTGATTTGGCTTTTATACTTTATGTTGGACTATACAGACTTCAATGTTTCACTTCATCTGTTGAATCACAATCGATAAAATGCATAATTTATATATTTTTTTATTACATTTTAAAATGTAATTTTTATTTTCAGACTTCTCTCCTGTCCCTACAGAGTGTGCAGACACCTGTCCTGTCAAAGCACAATTATTGTATTCTAATATATATATATATATTGATTATATATTAAAAACGTACTTTTTGTTTCGAACCCTTCTGGGAGCAATCATGTCAGAGCACATTGACGAAGTTGGTCGCAGGCCGATTATCAAAAGCAACGATGCCCGTTTTGAGGCATGTTCGAGAGATTCCGCATGGGCAAACGTGAGTACTCTTACGTCAAAAGTGGCTGAACATGGTTAGAGAACCCCTCACGACCAACTTTGTGATGCCATTTGATTCCGACTGAGTCACTGTGAGAGTAGACGCAGCCAATACAGTGGGAATTGCAAATAAGAAAAATGTTCGGACATTAGAGCTCTAAGTGGTAATTTTAATGTTCACGTTTTTACTGTGACGTAAGAGCAGTGTAACGGCTTGTGCCGCAGTAATGATATTCCTGAGCGCCTCTCGGAGCCACCAACTGTGGTTGTAAGACCTGAGGAGCGAGAAAGCCTCATAAAGCCGAAACGGTCACCATCATAAAATCTCAGCCCAACTATCATGAGGAAGAAGAATGATAATGGGAATAGCAGGAAGAAGAAGAAGTAATTGCATAATAGCCTTTGTGACAAGCTGTTCATACACTAGTAAGGCGGATACTCCGGGAGAAGGATGCGGATTAAAAAATTTAAGCCAACAACACCTGACATCCAGAACTCTTCAATGATTGGAGTCGGAAAACTTGGAGGAGTCCAAAACTCAATGGCCGTTCATCCAGATTCTTCTTTCCCGCCTTGTCGAAGAAGTCTTGTTTCTGCTGCTGCGTATGTAGTGAAAGAGGACACCCGACATTTGATCAAAGAGAGAGAGAGAGAGAGCCAATATAAAGTTATCATCACTCCCCAGGTATCTTTATCCAAGACATTCGTCCAGGTCCTGATCGTTGGTCCTTTGTTGCAATAAGTTCCGTGAGCACAGATTGAAGAATTGTCTTCCTTCACAAATTTATTTGACTTCTTCTTCCTCTTATACCTCTTGTTTTTCTACTTCTTCTTCTTCCTGAGCAGTGACAAATCCGCAAACAAGACGTGGCATTACCATGGTACCCCCGGTGGGCGATGGATGTCAGTGGAAAAGTCTAGCAAAACCCCCTGATCCTGAGAGTCTACCCCCCTTCATTTTGCACCTCCCCACTAAATCTTTTTCTCCACCCTCATTTCGATCTTTTTGACCCCTACCCCCTC